>NC_088713.1:12733491-13036408 GCF_963576615.1 Watersipora subatra
CGAAGCAAAAACTTCACAAAATTGCCCGACTTTTTCTAGAATTTATGCTATAGGAGGTATACGTTATAGGAGCATCTACTTTACTCTAAAAAACCATGTGAGTTTGTGAGGTACAAATATCATGTTTAAAGTGTGCAATAGCTCCCATGTAGGATACTTTTGCTCCCTCATCACTAATTGAACTTGAAAGTTTATTGTGTATTATCTAATTTTTATCACTTTTAGCCTTGCTTGTCCTCTAGCGCAAAGCCGACCTATTGCTTCTAGATGTGACTCTGGCACTTAATGGTATAAAAGTGCAAGCTGAGTTATTAGTAAAGATTTTGACAGAACTGTTCATGAAGTGAGTGGGAGAGTGCTTTAATTTCAATGCTGTAGTTTATCCCATTTTCTTTCCACTTAAAGAATAGAGAAAACATAATATTATTATGCTTTATTATTCATCTTGAGGTGTTGACTGATGTTCTAAAAAAAGAATTAAGGAGATTGACCAACCAGAAGCTGAGATATAGCCAGCCAAACACAGGTCTACCAAAAACAAAAGTGTTTTGGTAATCATCAATATATGACGTATGAAATCGACTTGTGTGAAACCAACTAATGCGCTCTCCTATAACAAACACGGCGTTTTAATTGGTTTAATCCCTGGAAGTATAGAACAATCAAATTGGGCCTAACAATCATCGCTCCTAGAATTCCGAACCAGTCCCTCTGACGTGTAGATTAGTTTTAGCATAAAATAATTACACGCATCTATTATTTCGCAACATTTCGCTATCTTGCTAGTTCAGCTCAGTTTTGTTGTTCTCCTACTTAGCTTCCATATCCAGACTCATCTTTAGCGTTGTTCAGATTTTTTAACTATAGCTATAGCTAATAAATATAATCAATCATCAATCTCGGTTATCATTTGGAATTTTCTACAAATTATATTAGTTACATCATTTATTCTATACGCAGTTATATTATTATTTTGTATAATATGCATTATGAATATTATATAAATCATAAAAAATAATCATAGATAAGATAATAGATCAATAGAAAAATCAAAGCAAAAGTTATCGTTTTCTTTTCTTATAGCAAGAGCAGCACGGTCAAGTTAGTCTTTTTAAGATTATGGCTGTAGTGAACTTCCAGTCTGTTAATAGTGACGATAATCATAAAAATCAACTGAATGCTGCAGTAGATACACAGTAGAAAAATGATGAAGGAACAAAAAGTCCCATTCCTATTTCTTATTCTAAACAAACTGCAATCGCGGATATCGCATATAGACTATACACGTGCCGTTCGTTGAACAGATGATCTTCGGAGCATATCCGTGGAGATCGAGTTAAAATTTGAAGCTCAATAGTAAAAATCTGCTCTTCTGCTTTAAAAAATCATGGCGAGGGGTTGTGGGCAAATGCCTTTACCACACAATGTTTGGATGATTTTTCTGAGAAACCAGAGCTAGTATGTAAATTATTTACTATCGCGAGAAGCGTTTCACATCTCGTAGCCAAAACAATCCTTATACATAACGGCGGTAAGGGTGCGCAACTCCGGCTCATGACCATTAAGTCGATTTTATACGTCACAGTTTTCGGGATTTTCGAAGGGTTTTCCTCTGATTCTTTATTAGGTAGACCTGTGTTTGGCTGTCTATATCTCAGCTTCTAGGGGGTCAATCTCCTTGATTCCTTTTTTAGAACATCAGTCAACACCTCAAGATAACTAATAAAGCATAATAATATTATGCTTTCTCTATTCTTTAACATGGAATGTTTGATTAGTACGATATTTTAGGCAGTTTGAGGCCGCTTTTTTTTGGGACAATGTTTAATTATGACTGCTGATGTACTGGCGGTTAAGACATTTAAAAAGCTGATAATGGTGTTTTTATAAAACCCCGACAACAAATTCAGAGTAATTTTTTGCTTTGTAGCATATTTGACTCAATAGAACAAGTGTTATCGCTGAAGCATTCTCTTAAGGTGAAAACAAATTAGGCGATATTTAGAGCGATATTGCGTTAGAGCTAATCTGCGTTAAAATTCACTCAGCGTTAAAATTCACTCAGCGTGTTCATGCAGAGCGATAAAGCTAGAATTTCTCTACACAACTTTATTGCTAACGAGATGCATTTCGATTGGTTAGTTCTTACCAGAATGTAATTTTACGGCGGGTAATTATTTCTTACCGATATTCAACAACGTACATCAGCTCCAATTTTCTATTTTGTTACGAAACATCTTCAGAACGAACACTCAAATGTTCATGAATTTAATAATAGCACTCCCAGTTCTGTCCATCATAACAAAATTAAAAAAAATCCGAGTTGAAAACCAACATCCGGAGTCAATCGTTGCGCCGGTTGACCATTTTGAGAATGGTAAATATTTAATATATTAAATATGAAAAACCACTACAAAATAAAATATGTATAAAAAATTGTAAAAAAAATACAGCTAAAAATACAAGAATCGTTTTTCTTTTGTCTTCTTGTAGTGTAGGCAGTGTACACTATCTGAAAGGGAGATAGGTTTAATAACAAATGTGGAGGTTGTTTATGTTGTAGCCTAGACGACGACATTTTGACTGGCCTAAATTTATCAACAACTCCAAAAAAACTATGATACGGATTTTTATTGGCAGTTTGTGAGCGTGCCCATTATATCATTTGCTAGTAAATCGCTCAAGTGTGTTTATGCACGCACCAGCGATATCTTCGCCCTCATGACGCTTGCAATAAAATCGCCTAGTGTGTTTGGACCTTAAAAGCTCCTTGCTATATTTTCACAAAAGGCGAATATACCTAAACCTATGCATATACTGATAAGGTAACTTACCTCCTCAAATAGAGTTGGCGTTCATTAAAAAGTTGGCGCTCGATTTTCAAAGCAATCTCCTGATGTGGTCCCAAATAGCGGTGCCAATCAAATCAAGGTGCATTCAAATATAGGTTTAACGGTAGCTCACTTTCAACATTTTTTCCAATACCAAATTGAAGGTGGTCAGAGACTCTGTGCATAAAGTCCTCATCAACTTATTTTTTTATACAATGTTAAAATCTTTGTTCTTTTGTAGAAGTTGTTTAATCTGGAGAACGAAGATGAGCTCACCACGCAGAACTATTGTTCTTTAATCATGTTCTCACAGAACTAATCATATTGGCCTACAAGTGTTTTGAAAAACTGAAGGGTAAGTTGATGTGTCCTCTACTTTTTGTAGTCCTAATCTTCTGATAATTAAATTGGGCTTTGATGACTAAAGTGAGCTCTGGAGACTGCAGTCATTTCATTGGGTAGTTGGCTACACTAAAATACTATAGCACTGACAATCCGCAAAAACAGTAAAACTATAGTTATGAAGCAAAATAACCATGTACGGAAAGGCATGTACAATTGATATTTAAATTGTACAAATACAATATCAAAGTATTAAAATATTAACCATTTTTTAAAGATTAAATGTATTTCTTAATGAGTGTAGCCTGGGTTTTCCGAATGGAAAAAGTCTAAAACACAATCAGATTTTGGTCTAGTCCATTAACTGAGTGCGTACAACAGGCTGCGCAGTGCAGCTCAGCACAATGTACGCTTATAACCAAGAGCAACGCGCTAAAAAATCTTTGTACAAAACATTTCTTATTAGTGAGTAGGCAATTAGTTAGCCGGTCATATGTGTACCTAATAGGAAAAAACCAATCGCCATCCTGCATCTAACTAATAGAAAACATGTTAACAGCCAACAGCGACCAAAGTTTTTTAAGAATCATTATTTTTGTTTTTACAGTTTATTATTGCAATAAACAGCTGTGTTAGACCTTTACAGCTACCAAGGTTTTGGAAATGGGCAATAAATAAACCTTTGGAAAATGGACTACTGATTGCTACCTATTGTATCAGCAAAAGAGGATGAGAACCTGACCAAGCTCATACTGCAACACACTTTTTAGATTTTTTGTCGATAACATTTGGCGTAAAACCTTCTGCTGATTAATGTGTATGTTAAAAAACTCTGATAGGCGGTGTGGTTCATAAATAAGGTCATCTTAATCTGAGGGCACCTTTTATTGGTGAAAATTAGGTCTTTAATAAGAGCCATCACATGTAGGACAAATTAATGTACCAATGTCTGTTCTATTCTAATAAAAAGTGTATTACGTTATTCAATAGAAAAATGATATGGTAATGATGCTACCACTACCAGGCACAATAACCTTTTGGCTTTTACTTTGAAACAATTTTTATTTACCCTTCATGGCCACAATGTTTGCGCTTTAATTCTGGAATTGTCTGTTTGTGTAATAATGTTCTATCTACCAATCTTCCATACAAATAAACGTGTCCTCAAGAACCATGGCCATCATTTTTAGCTGTTTTTTTTATGAAATCTAGAGGCATTTGAAACGTTCTCTCTTCCAACAGCGTCAATAATTTTTTAACCTTGTCTTAGCATTTTACAACATATTGAAGGGTAAAGTAACAATTTGTTCAAAACTTCATGAACTTGTAGTATGGCTCTTACTCTGTTTTTTTTTTACACTAAGCCTGCTTATAAAAATGCTGATGAAATGCAGTTGCATTTAAGTTCTGCATAAATTGTCTAAATTGTTTTTTATCACGGCTTCATTAACAAATTAAAGACTTGGTAAATTTTGATCTTGCAGCCATTTTTCCTAATTGTGCACGCAGTATGATGCTCAATTACAACAAGGCATGAAGTAAATGTAATACGAAGCAGTTTTCGCACTGATTTCTTATGTCTTAATTTTATGTTGAAGCTGTTTCAGTGTGAATTCTTAAACTACCAATAGTACAGCTCGTTTGGCAATGTGTTTCTGTATGGCCAAGTGCTGCATGATGCGGCTTTAGCAAGCTTTTGTACAAATTGTTTCTGATTACTGATTAATTAGTAAATTATCTTATTACATCTATACCTGATTGAAAAAAGCTATTATTTGCATATGTTGAGCAAATAAGAATGCGTTTACAACCTGAGCATAGTTTTGCTTTGCAAAAACTTGTTTTATGAAATCTTCTTACTGATGACCAGTAATTTCAGAAGCAATATAGCCATAAATGGTTACTAACTTCAGATCTATAGACTGAGCAACTTTATCGAGCAATAGTACTAATGAGAGTAATTATGTTCATCAGATTAATTAACATGTAAACTAATAATATTCATAACCAGCTAAAATCTGTTTAGATTTTTAAATTCAGCATAGTTTTTTGGATCCAAGTACAGAAATCTAGATAAATATCACAATATCTTGATATTGGTTGCTATGTCGTTTTGAAATGTAAACAAAACTTTACATTGGTTTTCGTTTCTAAAACTTTAATACCAGTTTTCTTGGATCTATGTTTTTGCACTAATGGTAAACGTGCTTCAGTTTTTTGACCATATAATCTGCTTTAATTAGGCTAGAATCAAAATTTTGTTTGCTAAATCTTGTAATCCCGACTTACCATGAATTCTTTGATCATGACACATATTAATAGTTAATGCACTGTTTGGAACTTATAGTGCTATTGTAGAACTACAATAAAAAATATGTCATCGCTAACAAAAATTAACTACCAGTTTTGATTTTGTATAGGTGTCTTGTTTTCTATTACAGATTTTAATGTGTTTGCAGGACAAAATGAAGCAACTGCAAGAAGTTTATTATATAATTTATTTCAAATTATGTTCTTATGATAGAACTTTCCGTAACAAACTTTTATTTGGCTAATACTTGTATCCATTTTTGACTAAAATAAGTCGAACCAATTTGTTTCACTCCTACTACCTGCCCTAAATTAGTGCAAATGGTCATCAGAAATGTGCTTTCTTTGCGCTGCTAAAATGGCCCATTAAATGTATAGTCAAGTGGGGTAAGTGCACCATTGGGGAAAGTGCACCAGCTGTTAATATTTTATCAGCCAATCCCTGCATAGCTGTCTATGAGTTGCAGGACTATTACCCATGATCCTCCACAGGAAGCTATAGTCCCTGCATTCTGGATTTCAAATTTTTTGTGAAGTGAGCAACAAAAACGTAAATGCGCTATTTAAGTAGTTGGCTTTAAATTTAGAGCTGTTCACTGATAATTTTATAACTTTCATTTTAGTGGATATTTGTTTTGGCTAACTATTGAGTGCAACTGGTGTCTGTCCATAGAATACTTTTTTTCTTGTTTTAATCCAAACAAATAATTTTGTATTATTTTAAATGGGGTGGTGCACTTGCCCCTGATAATTTTAGAGACAGGGGCAAGTGCACCTATGTAGTACACATTAACATTAACCTATGTGCACCTTAATATATAACAAGGGCAGGGCAAGTGCACCACCCAGCAAACATGTAGTTCTCCATCAAAAGAGACGGTTCAATCTCATTTTAAGTTCTCCAATCTCTATAGTCTTTGTTGGTATACTTTTGAGTTAGTCTATGTCAAATTTGTGGTTCACTTGAGTAAAACTGGTCACTTGAATTGCAATGGTATAGAATTGCTAATTTTTAAATTTTTAATGTTCAATACGATCAACATTTCAGTGGTGCGGTACAAGCTCAAAAAACTTTTTTTTTCATCTCTATTGAATTTTATATAATTTCAATATCAGCAATTTGGTGCATTTGCCTCTGTTTATCAACCAATGCATAACAATGGCAAAGAAGGCTAGGTGGTGCGCTTACCCCTGTATATGGGGTAAATGCACCACCTAGACACACATTTTTTAGCGCTTCATATAAAGCAATGATATTTAATTAACAGTCTTTTTGTGCTGATATTCTTGCTCAGAACATTCTGGAGTTTCACAATGACCAATATTATACTCAAATGTTTAGTTAAAGCAAAGCAGTAAGACTGCGAAATTGAATTACCCTTTTTCGATGGTGTACTTACCCCACTTGACCCTACTTTAATTTGATGAAAACTCAAATATTGGTTAATTATTGGCCTTTCCAAAATACCGTAAAATACTCATCTAATTTGCATGTACGACTTAGCTGCCCAAGTTGTCAATGCATGGTACTGGAGCTTGTTATCATTTTGCTTGTTGAAGGTTGACTTGCAACAAAATTTCATTACGGTTATTTGGTATCAAAAGATTCACCATGGCTTACTCTGCTGTGTTGTGGGTGCAAAATATGGAGAACTGTGATTACAAGCTCTTAAAAGTTAAAAAAGAAACAGGTAATCTCCGCGATCCCGAAACCGCCGTAGATTGGAATCAATTCATTTCTCTGACATAGTAAAATGATTTGGTTATTGTTTTGACACGTGATCCTCTCACATGAATTGTAAGTTCCGTAAAAGGCTCAATATAAAACTTCTTGTAGCACTAGTTTATGACATAAACTTTGGGTTTCGCCAAAGAGCTCTTACCAAATATAGATGCTCGCTAGTTTACAATTTTGTTTTGGGTTGATCTAATCGTCTAGTCGCAATCTGATCATGTGACCCATGCTTCGTGCCAAACAGCGCGCATAATTTTCGCAGCATTTTTTTACTATCACAGGTGACCAACAGGTTTGTCATGCTTATCAGATGATGATATGCATTCCTTCGAGCTAAGGTTAAAAATTAAACCATTTTTAACGGTAGGTTTTGAGATATCAGTGCTCAAAGTGACATCAATACAGTGATGAGGAAACAGATGCTTGAGGACAATAGACATCGTTTCATTGAATGCGTGAAGCGTAATTGTGAAAATATTTGAATGAATGAGGTTGCATGAAAGTGTAAACAGAAGCCATCTTGTCGAGCTACGTTCCATTTGACCCATTTTTGGAACGGGATTCTAATCTTCGGCAATTTCGTGATGGCGGCGATTAACTTTTCGCTTTTGAGCTTTTAAGAGCATGTTATCACATTTCTACATATATTGCACATGCAACACAACAGAGTAACACATATGAATCTTTTGATACCAAATAACTGTAGCGTGAATTTTGTTGCATGTCAACCTTTAAGCATTAGTAATCTTTTAGAAAAATGACAAGATTTTCTTTTGGAAACATACCTTTCAAGCAACAATGGTATGCGAGTGCCACTGTACGTAATTTTGATTAATATTCTTAAACTTCGTAATCATTCTTAGTATTGACTAAGTATTATTGCTTTTTAGTTAGTGTATTTTCTTATGTAATTATTATCTGTGAATGTTTAGCTGAAGCTTGTGCAGAGCTGTCATCAACAACAATTTAGTTGAATGTCATTTACTAGTTTTTCCGTTTTACAAATTGGACCATTGGTGTATACAGCTCCTATTCACCCTTGCATGTTTATAGTTGTCATGTTCTTGCATTCTGGTTGCCTGTCCACTGACGATAGCACATGTACAGACTATATGTAAGCATAGTGTCTGGGATAGGAACTGAAACTCACAGTTAAAACCTATGGTGACCAGCTCTAAACTTTACTTTGCAATAATATCTAAAAGCCAAGTCCAGATCAGGGTCAGACTACTGACTATGAATTTTACGAATGAGTAATTGCTTTTGAAATACCACTTCAATATTTGAAGTCCTTTTTTTTAATAGGATATGAATAAGTTTTTACATTGCTTAACTCGCGTTCTTCTATTGCCTACAAATCACAATGGTGACAAATATCAAAGCTGGGATTGAGAGTCATAAGCTAAAATATCAGATGCACTTCTGCTTTCTCAGTTTTTTCTTTTTTTGCAGCAAGCAATGAGCTTTCAATTGATTAGCTATGAAAAGAGTTTAATTTAAATCGGAAAATCATTCATTCAAAAAATGTGATATTTTTATTTTGTTATTACTAATTGCAGGGTGTTGCTATAACATGTTCTGCACCGACTCTGGTGCTAGACAAGTTATCTAAAGAATTGGCGATTCAAGGTTACAAAAGCTTACATATTTGGGGAGGTTTCTGGTCAGAGGAGAGCGGACAAAGGAACTTAGTGAAGGTAAATTAGGGTGTCAAAACACCAAAATATTGAGTGACATAGAATGAACCTTGGTGAAAAACAATATTTTTTTAGATGTATTTTACAAATATTGAGATGAAAGATTTTGTGCTAGTCCGAAAATTTCAATAATATGTATTTGGACGATGTATCTAATAGTATGCAACAAGCTATAGCTTTTTTTTAACTCTGAATGACACTCGTATTGCTTAACTTGCATTTTTGTACCATTTACAATCTCTGTTTGTGAGAAATGTACCTTTTGTTCCAAATCCTGTTCGGCCTGTCATAGCTGTTTTCTGCAGTAACCATTCAATTTTCGGGATAAACGGGGACCAGGGTCTTTTGTGGACAGTGAAAACCCACAAAATAAAAAGTAATGTTTTTAAGTTTATACATAAATAAGCCAAACTTTAAGGCCAAAACACTTGCATTGTTTCATAAGCATAATTTATTTGTTTCCTATGTGAAAAGTAAACTTAAGTTCCTTTCATTGACTTTTAGGTCATATTCTAACTTAAATCCAAGTATTTTAACTCAAATTATGAATTTTTTGTAGTATGGGCATAGGTCAGATTTTTATCTGGTTGGAATAGCTGTACAGCAAATTTTGCTATAATGTACATGTAGGCCTATACCTATTATAACGCAAATTCCTCTCAATGTAAAGAATTTATGTAAAGCTTTTGTTTGACCAACATAAGTAATGCCATATAGGGTAAAGTGTCAAGTTGGTGAAAGTTCCCAAAATTATTAACAAAATTTTCATAGTTGTCCTTAAAAATATCGCTAACATTCTTGCCAAACTTGAGCAATGATAAGCTGCATAGGGTTCGCTATTATAGATACCAATACATTGTTAAACTAGTTTGTCATTAGAGATTGTCATTTTTGTCAAAAATATGTAAAATGATTCGCCTCGCAAAAAATCAGAAATATTTGAAGGGGATCTATCAGTGAAAGCTTTGGAGTGTTAATACAGACGGTTTCCTACTTACGAACATTCGAGTTACAAACAACGGTACATACGAACAGGTCTGCGCGTATATTCATCGATTATACCGACGGTATTACCGACTTATTAGCGGCAGAAAGAGGCGCTACATAGAAGCATCACCCAGCATCCACCTTCCTCTGCCCAGTTCGTTGCAGTGCATAAGTGCGTGAACGTATCTCTAGTGCGCAAAGAACTTTTTTTATTTTTCCTGTATGTATTGTAAAGGAGTTTGCCGACCTTTACTTGGCACGATCTAGACTAATAAATAAAAAGAAGAGAGTGTGTGTAGTCCCATTCAGCTTTTTTATTAGCGAAGGTAATTTCACTATTCGAGGAGCGTACATCTATCTGCTCTGCTCAAATAAATGAGAGCGCTCCATTATATTTAGTAATATCAACTGTTCCGTCCTAACGGCAAACGGTGAGAACACCGGCTAACAAGGTGAATAAATAGGACCGCTAGCGAGTTGGTATGACAACAATAAAAGTGACGATAAATGATAGTGTTATACCATGATATCAGATATAACAATAGCATAACGAATGAAACAATGATACAATAAAAAAGGACAACACATACGATCAATAAGAAATGCTGTGTCATGGCCCGGCGTCCACCACAGTATTCTCTCCATTTTATTAAAAGGTTTTTTTCAGTACAAACCAATTTACAGGTTACTTATACAAGCCTTAAACATACTAATATAAACCTGCAATATACTTATATACATGTAGGCCTTAAGCATAAGTTATAATACAAAATATAGCACTGAAGCAACTTACGAACAAATTCACTGTACAAACAATTGTTCGGAACGTAACTCGTTCGTAGGTTGGGGACCGTCTGTATACCAAGCTGAATGTCATGATATCTAGTCTCATCAAAATCTATCTTGCTCCCAAGCTCTTCCCGACGATGGATAAATGATAAGTCATACAGACACTGATTTTACTTTGTTAGCTAGCCGCAACAAGTAGCAGTCTGTCTCTTGTGGCTTTTATTCACCTCACCTTCTGTTTGATCTCCAAATTCATGTTTACTACCTTCAAAACTGAATGTTTTTTAATTGTCAAATCAGTTGATATGAGCATCAGAGTTAAATTTTTTGCTGAGCTAGAATTTATTTTGGTCATCTCAAATAGTCTACGAAGATGAACTGTTATAAACGAGCGCATTTGCACAGACATGCTAATGGCAAAGAGTAGCTTTATCATATAAGCAGAGACTAAATGGTGTAAACAAAAGCTGAAACTCTGTTTTAATAGAAACTTCTAAACTATTTAAAGAATTTCAATAATGTCTATATAATTAATGATTAATGTATAATCCTAAATATTTAGGATTTGTTTGGAGTGCACGAGAGGACAACTCTGCTTTGCAGAGTAACCTGGCAGTAACCCTATGCTTAATTTGTACACGTATGCATTGCAGTGAAAGGCATGATCATACACATAAACCTTACAGTGTTAAAGGCCAACTGAATGAAAAGGGACTTTTATACAATTCATAGTCAATCTGTGCATGGAAAAAATTGACCGTGTAGACAGTTAGGAATTTTACTCAGCTTAAGAAGTTTTGAATCAACTTGGCTTGTACCAACAAATACCCTGGCAGTGTAGAGTGCTGTAAAAGATTATCAGTTGCAATAATTATGCATTCAAATATTGCAAATTATTACAAGGTTAATTAGCATAGTTTTTGTAGTGTCACTCTAGCAAGGTAAATGTTGCAAGTTCAAATCCAGCGGGATGCAATATTTTTCCATTATCCAACGCTGGCTTTATATGGACAGACACGGTTCTCATCACAGTACAGGCTGAATGTGTAAAATGTTGTAGATTTTGGTGCATTTTGCTTAGAAATAAGAGGAATGGAAACTCTGTAATTATTAGTTTGTAAAATAAAGCTTTTCTTAACCCAACTATTCATTACATTTTATATTTAAAAGATACCATTCTTACCTAATAGTTTGACAAAAAAGCTTTAGCTTAAAAGAAAGCATTAATGATAATGTTTGTTGTTTTTTACTTTTATTGAGTTAACTTGTGTTAACAACATCGAAACAATAATTTTTTAAGGCTTACTAGGTTAATTTTTTTTTAGGCAAAACATCAACATAGTGAGAACTGCAATCTCTTTAGGGCAAACATAATTATGCAGAGTTTCAGTAGGAAAGCATCTTCTGTGTGACCTAAATTTAGTACAGCCACCAATATAGCTAGCTGCCAAAGCCTACTCTTCAAGTTTCTGGCCAATCTCCTAAGCGTTCTAAAACAACATGATGGAGCACACTTTTTAGTCAGTATTGTTTTAAAGCTGGTTTGATATCTTGGGAAAGTCTGTAAAATGAGTAGTGTTCAACATTCTCCTAATTTTTAACTATACTAACAGGTTAATAAATGGTTTCTTTGCAGGTAGAGCAGCATATTTACCAGTAGAGGCAAAGTGGTCTAGATTGCCTAACCTTCAAACAACAAGTTGATGTTCAATTTCCAAAAAGGCATCCAGTGACTGGAATGACATCCAACCTTAAAGTTCTTTCTGTAGCTGGGCGTGTCTACAGTCAGCAAAGTTCTCTTGCGAATTGCTTCTAAGATCTCTAGCTAAAATCATATTTTAAACGTTGTGCAGAGCCATTAGTTACAGCTACCACAACTTCACACATTATACTCGAGGTGCCAGGAGATGGTCACACAATTTGCAAGACAATTATAGAGCTCAGTGTTTTGAAGCTCTACAGCTTTATTTGACAGAAATAAAATATTTCACTTTTGTTGATCAATGTTTTATGGTATTCTTGTGAATGCTTTGATTTTTAATCTTTTGGTAATGTAACAGCTGTTTGGCCTGCTTTTGATAGGTTGCTCCATTTGCACTAAAGACTTTTAGATTTATACAAACTCATTGTGTTTTACTAATATTTTATTTGTCACCGTTGCACTCACTTGAGCAATTTGTTTGACGTACTTATATTGAGCTTTCCTTTTCTGTAAACTCAACTCCTTGACGGGGTTGCTTAAAGAGTCAATTTTTTTCCTTTTGAGTAAGTTTGGGCTTTTTTTAAAGAAATATGCTGACCAATGTTGATAAATGCGAGTTAGATATACATGCATGAAATCTGCACAGTGTGTTCAATGTTACTGCATGGTTTCATTGAAAGCTCTTATCTGAAACCTTTTATAATCCAAAGGGCCCCATATATGCTATATTTCCCAGTTTTGCCTCAGTAGCAATGACTTGACTAAATCGAATTGTATAAGTAATAAATGTGGCCACAGGTATGCAAATCTCCCATGTTTGACATTTATGTTTTAAAAATTGGGTGTCTCTGACTCTACCAGGCATATTTGGCAGCATGAATGTATGCACTGTTTTAATTAATATACGTTTTAAAAGTTTTCTATTTGACAACTAGGATGGTTTCAATACCAATTACTTGATGTCAATACCATCCTAGCTTTTATTGCAACTTATTACAACTTTTTTTAAATGGACAAAGTGCTTGTTTTTGCCATGCATGCCCACTAACAAGCTATTAAGGGAAAGCATAAGTTTTCAATTTTATGAATAATATGTATGATAAACTTTAGATCAAAGCACACACAGATGTGCCTGCAAATCGGTTTTCTTAGTTTCTGTTGACAAAATCCCTGAAATGGGGTTTCAGGGATTAGTTCGCCTTTTTAACCAATTGATAGAAAATTAAATGATGCAATAAAGGTTCATTACAAGTAAAAAGAACCAAACTAAATATCATAGTTAGCTAAATTTATATAAAAAGAAAAGAAGTAGAGCTTGGAACTAGGACTATCTAATTCAAGATATAAAAACATAATAGGAGGCCCTGAATTTAATGAGAAGATAACTTCTCTTGCAAAAGAGAAGACAACTCAGAATTTTGTATAAAAATTTTCAAATTTTACGCTAATGGGAGGTCCTCCATTTCAAACTACAGAGCCTCCTAACCTGCAAAATTTTTCAAAATGTTGAACTCTCCGGCAAAATTTATGCAAAATGCAAAATAGATACGTATGCGATCAGCATGACGAGTAGAGTTGTTTAAGCATGTTTCTAGCGAAGCCTCCTATCAGAAGCCTCCTATTATCCGAAAGCCCTATATCGTGGATATATTTTCCAAAGTGGCCTCCTATTCAATCTAATTTGACTATATATATATATATATACATATATATATACATATATATATTTATATATAAATACATATATATATATTTATATATATATATATATACATATATATATATATATATATATATATATATATATATTCAGCTTACTTAGTGTTTGTGATCTGCAATAAGGGGTAACATTAAAATGTGTTATGTGCAAAACTACCATTATTGCAATGTACTATCTACATAACAGATAATGGTGAGCTTTTAACTTCCAGACAGTATTTTTATAAATGTTGAACCTTAATGAATTAAGGTTACTAAACATATGCTAAAACCTAAGTTTTAGTACTTATCTTACTGAACTTCAACATTGTCTTTGGCTAAAGTTTTATCTGCGGGTCGTTTTCACATTCACTGCCACAACTTCTACAAAACTTCATTATAACTAAGAAAGCTGAACTGACAAAGATCAAGCATTGTGTCTGTTACATGTGTAGCAAAAGGTATGACGGCAAACAGCCAATCGACATCTTTGTTACCTTGATGTATTTATCACACCAACTGCCAAAGTTTAATTTAGAGACAAATAGCGATGAACTGATAAAGATCAAGCATAATATCCCTTTCAGATGTTGTGGCAGGGATTTTGGTGAATATCCAATAAACATCTTTGTTATTCCGAGCCATTCAGCACACTGACTGTCAAAGTAGTTTCGAGAACATTTTTTGTGGATACAGTTTGGCAAAAAAACATTGTGTGACAGTGACAAAACACTCATTTGCTTTCACATCGTTAAGTTGAAACAACGGTATGGCAGGTTCGTCGTAAGCATTGGTCAGGCTGCGGTTACCTCACTACATAATATAGCAAAAATTAACAAAATTGAAATTTTGTCAATTCTAGCTATTTTTACCATAATAATTGGACCTGAAACACAGGCATAGCAAAATAATTTGATTGTGAGCATTAAACCTGTATTCAAATATATATATTATATATATATATATATATATATATATATATTAAACCTATATTCAACTATGATTATCAGAACAGCAGCACTAATTTAAAGTTATTTCACTCATCATTTTCAACAAAAAAGTAAGATACTTTATTGGCAAAATTAATTATGCAGATAATTTATTTAGCAGTAATTGTAAATTGCTCCCTATTGGTTTCAATAACATAAACTGTTTTTGCACTCTTTTAAATATAATAAAACTGATGAGGGTATGTATGAACACAGATTATTGTCAGCGTCGTTAGTTTTCAACGAGTATGCTTTTTATCCAGGAGCAATGTAGTAGATTTCCATGAGCTAGCAGTATATGCAAAATTATGATATGACGCGGCAAAATGACTGAACGGTACAGTGTAAGTGGGTTTGCTTAAGAAATTACTGCCTCGAGCTCTAGTTTTGACTGTGGCAATCTTTTTTACCTAGCACTGTCTGAATGGATTTGGACAGACGGATGAATGAGCTCTTATGATAGAAAATACCATAAGTATGATATAATATTATTATAAATAGTTGCATGTTTTTAATTAAAGGAATAGTACAACACAACATCAAAATATCACTTCCTAGATTCAGATAACTGTGATTGGTAAAACTTTATTGGTCACATTCTATAAAATATAAACTATTAACATTTCACATGTGTTGGATTTAACCAATAACACGAACGGTTAAAAAAACTTTTTGGTTAGTAAATTGGTAAAAAATATAATTTATATATTGTTCAATAAACATTGATAGTTCAACTCACCTCAGCAAACATATATCTAAGCAACTTTAATCGTATTAAAATTTTTATGATTTAACTGTCGGAACCTCGATGGCCAGTATTTTGGCATTACATAGTGTCTGTCAGAAACATTGACGTACACCATACCGACATCTACATGGCTGTTTTTCAAAGGGCTTTTTTAAGTAATAGTTTGGGCCGCTCAAAATAAAATTTGAACAATATATTACAAAATAATTACTGCAACTTGGAATCGTTTGATCATCAAATATAGTTATCTACTTATTTCAATAAAATATTAAGTTACTGGAATGCTATCATGAAAAAAATTGGTTTTATTCGTTCGTTGGTATACAAGAGAATATTTTGAAGCAAATAAAGAATTAAATTACACTTACTATAAAATTGCCGGTCACTTCTAGTCATACAACATTAATGAACATGAGCTTAAGAAAAATGATGCCAATGGAAAACAAATTGTAGAACTTTTTAAAATTACATAATATTTTTTTAGTTCTAGCTGAAGAACTGTGAAACAAATTTCCATTGACATTCGGTGACATATTTTGTTCATTTCTTGGCTTCTTTTTTTTGTGTTGTACAAATATAATAGAATTATGAGCATTTATAAATAGGTTTAATATTATGTTCAAATAGTCTTATTGTTAGAAAAAGTAGACCCGGTTGATTGACATTGACGAAAACGGCCAGGTTTTAAATGGTTCGTAATGAATATTGTTTAGATTACTGCATACCAGCTTAATAATAGTGTTTTTACCAAAGTGGTTTAGAAGTGAAATACTGAAGTACCTATGTAGGCCACTTGGTGTCATATGCAACTGATGTTACTAACATATGCCATTTCAAATAGGCCTTAAAGAAAAAATAACATCCACAATTAAAAGGTAAAGGTTTTTGTAAATCAAAAGTTATTGCAGTTAGTTAGAAGTTAAATAGACAGAAAAATAAGCCCAAAAAATAGTTGATGGTATGTAATTATGATTACAATATGATTGAAAAGAGACAAACTGAGATATATAAAGTATGCAAAATGTCAAAGCAATTTAATATGTTCTTGAAAATATGTAGCCATAGAATTACAGATTATTCTGTGTTACTATGAGCGTTCACAAGGCTATAATGTGATTATTATGCTGGGCGCATTTGTATCCTGACAAAACATCCCAAAACTTTAAAAATATTATGAACCGATTAGCCTTTTTTAACTTTTTTTACAATTTAGACAGAAAAGATGTTATATAATAAAATACTAAAAATTTAGTATGTTGAGAAAACATTTAACAACTTCATTAAACTGTTTGTAGAATCTCATGAGAATAAAACTAAACCCATCAATAAGCAAACATCCCTTTGCTGGAAACCCTTCCAAGTTGCTCTACAGTGTTTATACAGATACAGACCTGAATGGAAGTTCCGTAAGGTCACAAAAACTCAAGTCAAGCTTTTCCAGTGACTTCAGCTTATCCATACCAACAAGTGCATCAGAATTCAGTTTGTTGCAGCTAATATTCAATTCTTTCAGACTGGTCAGTGAATCAAATCTGAAAAAAAACAGTAATAGGCAACCCTATTACTGCTAAGACTAATCAATCAGCTTAGAGTAAGGTCTATAAATATATCTTACTCTACTTTTCATAACATATAGTTTCTAAGCAAATAGCAATAAACAATGAAGATGGGGGTCACTCATGAAAGCAATCAGTGCTATTACCCTCTGTGTCTCGAAATATTGATGTAACCATGTAATGCATACGTATTGAATATATATCTTTAGATAATATATATATACATTTATATATATATATATATATATATATATATATATATATATATATATATACATGTATATACATGGATAAGATGTAAAAGTTTCTACATATTTACATAAGGAGTATATATATATATATATATAAGTTTATATACTGTACATACATTGGAATTATAGGTGCGTTAATATAAATATATACATGTATATATAAACATGTATATGTATACATGGAGAATATATGTACATCTACTTGTATATACACATTTATATATGAGGGTCAATCAATAAGTAGTAGGAATTTTGTTATAATTTCTGTTCTAGTTTATTTAGCAATGAAATATTTTTTAGACTTTTATAAATGGGAGTTGTCATCACCTACTCCCATGAAAATTCATCATTTCAATGATTCAACTTTTTGATATTATTTATATTCAAAATGGCCGCCAAGCTGAAAACATGCTCACTCATTGAGCAAAGAGCTGTTATAACATTTTTGAGAGGTGAGAATGTGAAAACAAGAGTCAAGCACAGAAGAATGAAACAACAATATGGGGAAAGCTACATGTCACAAACAAGCTGCTATAGAGGGGGTTAATGAATTCAAGAATGGGTAAGAAGACATTACTGGTGAGTCAGGAAGTGGTAGACCAGTGTATATTTCAACTTCAGACCCAGAAGACCTCAAGACTTCTGACCCTGATTAAATCTGATAAAAGACTCACTATACATGTAGATGATGTTGGGGAGACCATGAAAATTTCACATGGAACTGCTCACAATATTGCCCATAAGAAGCTAGCTTTCAACAAAGTCAGCGCACACTGGGTACCAAAAGATGCTGACTGATGATAACAAAGCGCAGCATGTTATGGCTGCCAGACAGTGCATGAGATAACTCAGACTGGAAGGAGATGGTTTCCCATCTAGGATTGTAACTACCGACGAACCCTGGGTGTATCATTACGAACCGGAATCAAAATGACAATCAATAGAGTGGAAGAATACAACCTCTCTTGTAAAGAAGTTCGAATCTCAGAAGATGACATGAAAAGTAATGCTCACAGTATTCTACGATAGAAAGGGTCAATTGACTGTAAATTTTAAGAGCCAAGGTAACACTGTTAATTCTGAAAACTACTGTGAGATCCTGGCTGTGGTGGAGCAAGACATATGGACAAAAGAAGAGACCTCTAGAATAGAGATGTCGTGTTCCACCCGGACAATGACCGCCCACATGCTGCTGCCCGTGCAATGGCCAAAATTGAGGAACTGGGCAGATAACTGTTAGTACACCCATCTTATAGTCCAGATGTAGCACCAAGCAATTTTCATCTTTTGGAACATTAACCACTTCACTGCCATAGACGCATAAATGCGTTTTTTGTGGGACCACTGCAGTAGACGCATTATTGTGACTTTCTCAGCGATTGCGTAGTTACCTAACTTTATTATTTGATGACAGCATAACCCACTATTTTTAAGAATTTTATGAAATTGACAGTGTTGTCCAAAGATTTTTCGATAAAATTAGCCTAAATTAACAAAGCAGTTTTAAACTTTTGTTTGAAAACTTCTAATTTAATTACAAACCTTTTTTGTATGAGTTCATTAATTACCGCATGTGAGTCAGAAAACAGGTAAGATCTTATGTTGATGACATTATAGCCAATTCAAATTTAGATTTTTGTAATAATACAGATAATTAAAGCAGCAGCACTGTCTCTGATAGTGGTGAAAGTAAATTTTTTGTAGGAGTAAAGAACATTACGGAGGATCATTTTAGCTTTGCATCGATCGTAGCTTCACACAGCTTTATCATTGCACAAAGTATAGATCCATTGGTTTTTTGAATAGCAATGATGGTTAAACTGTGGTCAAATTGGAATATCTAACAACAATGATTTAGATAAAGATTGAATTTGAAAAAATACTGTTTACATATCATGAAGCAATATCGGCAATTTTCGGTAAAATGGCTGGCACTTGGAAGATACTCAAATTTGTACATGCTTGGCAGTGAAAGGGTAAAAGAATTACATGAGAGGCAAGCAGTTCCCTACTGAAGCAGTCGTCATAGAAGCTATGTGTGAATAATTTAGAACCTAGCAGCCAGAACTTTAATCTGCAAAAATTTAAAAAAATTTCTAGGAAGGTAGAGCAAGTGCATAACAAAAGAAAGAGATTATGTTGAAAAGTGAAGAAAATGTAGCTATATATTATTGTAACAAAATGTTATGACAAAATTCCCACTACTTATTGACTTACCCTTGTACATTGAGAATATATGTAAACATGTAAATATATACATGTACATATATATATTTATACATGAATAATATACACAATTATATATACATGGTGGATATATATATATATATATATATATATATATACATGGAAATATATATACACTTTGTATATATATATATATATGTATTTATATATATATGTATATATATATATATATTACTATATATATAGTTGTATATATATTGTTATGTATCAACATATAGATATATATATATATAGATATATAGGTAAATGTTGCATAGGCTATATATATATGTGGTGTATATACATACATATACAAACGTGGTATATATATGTATCTATACATACAACATTCACCATTTCAACTTTTAATATTTGTATCATGACAGAAGTGTTTTTAGCTCAAAGCAAATAAACTACAGGAAATAATAACACCGTTGTGAAGGTTTTAAGACGTTTTGAAATGTTTGTAACTGTTAACATTGATATCGCAAAAGAAAAACTTTGTTAAAATAATTTTGGAGAGAAAACTAAACTGTGACGGTGTTTAAATCTAAATGTGAAATCATTAGCATGTAATTGTTAAATGTTTTTTACTATGAATACAAAGAAAACTCATTTTAAGTTTTTGTTCTCCAAAGAGATTTGAATTGCCCAGGCGACCAAGCACGTTTTACTGTAGGTATGCTTCAACGCAGAGGTTTTAGACTAACCCGGTCGGTAATTCAGTCAGCTGGCAGCGAGACAAGTCAAGGTTCTCCAGTGAAACCAGCTTGACTATTTCATCACAACTATCAGGTTCTAAAGGATTCCTCGACAGTTTCAAGGCTCTCAGCTTGGTTAATGAGGAAAGTCTGCAAAAGAGAACTACAGCAACATTTTCTTACAAAAAAATGATCTATTTAAAATTTTTTGTTCAATTGTACAGTAAATATTATTATAGGAGACATATTATTGGTGTAACTTGGCAATGTAATAAGTTATCTTGACATCAACTCCAATTGTACAGTTGAGCGATGCCAACTTTTTTCTACATGTAGATCTTGGTGCTTACAATATTAAATATAGTTTTCATACACACTGATATTTATATAAATTTGCTAAGCCTACATTTTAAGTAACAGCCCATGTAGTGAACTAGAAAGACAGAACTTTTTTATGTTCATCTTAAATTTGTCTAACGGACTTTGTCCCTTCGGCTTAAATCCACCAAACTCAAAATAGAATTATTCTTACTTTATGATGCGGTAAAAAACAGTTAAACTATATGACAATATAGAATATATTTTTAAGAGTCAACTCTATTTTATTACGTTTGTATTACATACATATGTGTGTAATATATTGAACACAGTTATTACATTGTCAAAACAAAGAGTAGAGAAACTTTGCAGCTTTACTTAAACCTTATTAAATGAGTGAATCGTACTTAGAAATATGTATGTTCGAAACATATGTTTGCTAAAATGAGTTGTGGTTTTTGTTGCCGTTTTTAAAGCTTGTCTTATGGTTGCGGTGACTGGTCTTGAAAACAGTCTCACACAGCCTCAAATAGGTTTCAGTGCCTTGTTTGTTGAGTCGAATAATTGTTGCCTAGTACACTACACTTTTTTGCTGGCAAAGTTGTTTAAAAGAGCATTTGGTTTTGTTTCTGCAGTTGTCCTTTTAACTTATACATATTGTTATGTTGTTTAGTGGTTCGCTGTTGTTTTTGTCTATATTGTACTTTTATAGAAGACATTGTGAAATGACTAATATGTATATGTATGTATATATGTATATACAGTCAAACATGGATAACTCGAACTTCACGGGACTGAGCAAAAGTGTTCGAATTATCAGAGCGATCAAGTTATCAGAGCACGGTCACAAGTCTATGTATTTACTTATTTATTAGTAGATACATGTACATATACAAACTATAATATAAATAAAAAGCACAAATGGCTTGTTTCAAATTAAATGCTTCTAATGTAAAATTTAAAACGTTTTTATCAAAAAGTACAGAGATTTTTCTATCACTTGAGATTGGTTTGTTGTTTTAGATGATGTTATTGCCAGGACGTTTTTCAGATTGACATTGGCAAAACTTGATCGTTTTTGAAATGCTCAAAAGAAAAGACATATTTTTCTTTTGAGCGTTTTACCCACGATCAATTTTGTCGATTTTTCTTGAAGTTTATGCAAAGATAACTTTACTTTACCTGGGATTCGTTAAGAGCAACACTCCGAGGCAGTTCAATTAAAAATTTTACGAGGTTTTATGGTACATTGTATATCACTCACGCTTTTTGAATGGATACTTATTGAATGTACACACGTATTTTGTGTTTAGGTCAAACGATGAATAGTTTTTTTTAGCTAAGACAACGTATACGTTTAATTACCACAATTTTTAAGAAGTTTTAAACATTCAACATTCCGACGTTGATTGAACACGAAATCAGCGTCGGAAAACTATTCGTCACGGGCTAGCCGGGTCACGCACTCAAGGATTTTTGCCACGCACATACAAAACAACATGCTGTTTTTGTTTTGTATGTGCGTGGCAAAAATCCTTGCGCGCGTGACCCGGCTAGCCCGTGCAACTCATCGTATAGCAGTATAAATCAAATTTCACCAAACCTTTAGAAAAGTCGTTGACAGAAATATTTTGCCATTGGTGGTAATAACGACGCTTAGGAATTACGAAAAGATGAGGTTTACCTCTATGACTTTGAAAAAAGTGATTTTCTAAAGCGGTAACAACCGTTTCGGTATCCGTTGGGCAAAAAACAGTTCGAATTAACAGTGTTGAGTTAGAGTTATCTATAGCAATTTATTATTACGTAGGAACGGACCAAAGAAACCATTCGAATTAAACATTTGTTCGAGCTATCCGTGGGCGAGTTATCCATGTTTGGCTATCTATGAACTATATACATATATATGTATATATATGTATATAGTTCAGCCGCATCTGATGAGTGCATCGCATGAAATAAATTTGTAGCACAATTACTAAAAGTTTACTACCTCTTAATGTTTTTTTAAATATATATATATATATATATATATATATACAGATACATAAGTAAATGTGTAAGACCCGAGCAGAGTGCTCAATGATAAAATCAAAACAAGTTAAAATCAATAAAACAGACTACAACTTTAGATTAGTCCGTTTATTACTATTAGCTTCACGCTTGGTAAGCGCAATCTTCAGATAAGGTGTTAGGCCGAGTTTTGGCTACTTATATACAGCTAAAACTATTAAAATTACTAAAACTTCATAGCTGAAAAATTATTGATTTATAGAAGCATTAGGTTTTAATATTTGACAGTAGAAACTTGCTAGCATGTCTGCAGGCATTGACGAGTTCAGTGCGTTTGTTCAATGAACCAAGGTGTGGCCTGTAAATAATATAAATTTTTTCTTGTAGACATAGTGTACAGTTTTAGAGCCATTGGCTAGTGGTATGAACTGTTCCAGTATGCTCCAGTCGATGGAATAGTGTTCAAAGGATTCAAACACCAACTATTTAAACACTATATATACTTTGCTAAATTCTATCAGTGTAACCATGCAAAGTGTTGCTTTGAGTTTACATTGGTAATGACCCAAAGGTAAGTTTGGTCAGGTGACAAAAAATGCAAGTTGAACTTTTTTAATGAAAATTAGTTTGTTTATGGCAACAAGAAAATCAGAATATAGTTATTTTAAACTTATGACCAACTCTCTCAGATTAATCAGTAATTTGAAGCTGGAAACCTTTGTGATTTGCTACCACAGCTTTACTAGCCTTATTAAATTGAATCTAAGTAAATCATGTTGATGGTACCTTGAAGACAACTGCTGGCACTGTTTCATACAATTGTTGCGAGAAGAAAATTGTTGTGTTCACTTGGAATCTTCATGCATAATTTTTTTGGCTGAGAGTTACAAGCAAACATATTTTGTAATTATTACACCAAATAAATACAGGCATACTGCACTTTTGCCTGATTTACAGCAGTTTACTCGACTAAACAACATTTAATGACAGATGTTTCAATAATAAGCCAAATGATATAAATTACATTCTCCCATATAAATATATTAGTGGCTAAAAGTAGAAATTAAAAGAATGAATGCACCCATAATGTATTACTATAAAATTGGTGAGTGGTAAAGCTAGTTAGCTGTGATTTGCCCATTTACTGCCAAATAAATCCAACATGAAACTTTTTACTGTACCGAGCGAATTTGTTGCTGAATTTTACCCTTGCGCATTGATGCAAGAAGGCTGCCATTATTTTTTTCCAATTTATGGTAGGTCTCTAAATAAAGATGTATTGAAGCTCTAAAAAACCTTTCTACCAGTTGCTATTTATTGCTTGCAAATCACCCACGTCGACCTTATAACTTGTTCACCGCTTTTACAGTGTTCACTCTCTTACTTCAATATTTTAAGTTTGATAACTTTTTTGCCAACTATATTTAACAATGTTGCTCAAAACCTTATGCACTGATAATTCATATGTCTTTTTAAGTTTTTCAGCTCAATAATGTCTTTATTAGTAATAGAAGAGACGTTACATGAATGAGTATCAATCTATCAAAAGCTGAGTTTACATCATGACAACGATGATGGCACATGGTATGCTATTGATCTGAAAATTGATAAGCTATGTAATAATAATCTACAAAAATATAATGAAAATGATGATCCAAACATATGATACATGCAGACAACAAAACCATTGCGTTCAAAAACTATTTTCATCGCTTGATTGGCCAATTGCATTATGATGATTGCTGTCATTTTCATTCACTTAAGCTCTCTCTAAGATTTTTCACTTTGTCTTAGCTTTTTTTTTCCATCAATGCTGAATTAGTTGATACGAGCATTTAAAAATGGTTGAAGCAAAGCAAAACTTTTTACAAATAGCCATTTAAAATACAAACTTTTTTGGTAAAAAAAAAATAAATTTTAGCCCTTAGTACGACTTCGTACAATGTGCAAATTTTAGCGTTGAAATAGTACTACAGGTTTTATTTTAATTAATCAAACCAAGCAATACTCGCTGATTCACAGATTGAAAAAATCTATATTTTGTTTTTTAACTGTCTTTCGCTAAGGAAAACCTACTCTATTGTCACAGTTGTGGTTTGCTAGTGCAAGTCTCCTAGTACAATACAGACGATTATGGTGCAAAAAGTGTTAAAGTGAGTAAGAAGCCATTAGAATTTAGATTTTTGTGGCAATGTGAAAGCTGGAAACTTCTCAAACGCTTCCTGTATTATTCGCTCAATAACTTTGGATGCCATAAAATGAATTTGTAACTAGACAGTCAAATATTTATGAAGTAATGCAATGTATTCAAATATAAACAAGTTTCAATCAGATTGACTCGGTCACAATACATTGCACAATGGTTATATTATACCAACTAACCTGGGTGGAAGTTTTGTCACCTCACAAGACTCCATTCTCAACTTCTCTAGTAACACCAGCGTTTCAAGGCCAAAGAAAAACTCGCAATCCAGTTTACAGCCAATGACATCTAATTCTTTTAGAGTTGTTAGTGAAGCAATTCTGTAGTGATAGTGAAGTAAATATTGATATTGTCGCTGGTACCGGAAGACAAGAATATAAGGATGCTACAAAAATTCATTTGAATTTATTTGTCGTCAGAGCATCGCTTCAACAGATGTATTAATGTAGTTAGTTAACTATTTACCTTAGTACAGGTTTACTAGTTAACAATAAAAACATTATTTATTTTCTAATTTTTGTTATGATCATTTTTGTATGTTCTAAATGTTTTGTCTCTTTATTTTATACAGTTGACAGGTTATTAGAGACACACATCCGAAGAACTTTAAATATATTGTATTACAACCAGTTATATTTGTTTTATAGGTCAGCATCTGACCGGTGCTTTCAACGAATACAGTTTTATAATTCAATTTCTATGTTAAGCAAAACACAACTTTTCGGCAAACTACCAAATATGTTAGCCAGTGTGATGCGATTGATCCAACTCTTCTATATATTTATAAAATTAAAAGACCCATTCAAGTTTAGCATTTTGAAGTATAAAATTCGTAAATCTAGCACTCGTAACAGATTATAGGATCTTCATATACTAACTGCAACCAGAAGATGTCAGCTTGTAGAAAAATAATTTTTTTAGCTTTCCAAAGCATGATTATTTACAGTTTTATGACAACTTGCTGATTAGTTATAGCTATTTTGTTGACAGCAATCAATTTGTTGACAGCAAATAATTTCAAATTGTGCTACTAATTACCTCGGCAATTTGAGAGCTTAGCAGCAATGCGCATCCGGTCGCAAAAGAATTATAAAATATTTTAATCCATTTCTCTTTACCAATAGTCACTAAAAACGTCTTTCTCACCCACCTAAAAGTTGCAGGACTGTCGGAAAAGTTGTTTAAAGGCATCAAAATAATATTGTAGGGTGCTGACTTTAGATGCAATGTGAAATATTCAAATTGTATAGCTACATACAGGAGATTGTGCATTTGAATGATATCTGCGACAAAATGGAGAAATTAAAACTGGAACAAAGGAAAGACGATTGTTTAAAACAGGTTATTCACTCTCTTGAATACTGCTGACAAGTTTACCTTTTATCCATGGACACAATTCTTAGTGGGTAATTAGAAAGAAGAGGATTACTGACTATGAACTAGAAGCTGCTGAAGTTGGGAATGAGATTTGTGGGTCTCCTATCCTAGAGGAGTCAGGTGCTTGAGAATATACCTAAGGAATATCTAGGTATTACTAAATGTCAAGCATAAGAATAAAAAATTTTTGGTTGCCGTCTATGGTAAAAGCAATAAAGGTAAATATAACTAATATACATGTTCATATGTCAAAAATCTGTATAATATGGAGTAAGAATGGCCTCTAAATTCTCTTACCACTTAGTCAGACAAAGGCAGTCTGATAACCAATTTTTAAATTTGTACCAGTGTCGAGAGGTACCAGTATCGTCATGTTCAAAGTTTTGATAGATAGCTTTTGGTGGAACAGTAACCTTTTTATATGCTCATAAACCTCCATGCAAAAATTGTTGTAATTAATTCAACATACAGTCATACTTTGACTTACAGGTTTAATGCGTTCCGAGACTGAGCTCGTATGTTAATTTACTCGCATGTTGGTGCAATTTATTTATATATAAAACTATTAAATATATAATGATTGGTTTCCATATTTAAAAAATGCAAATAAAACACTCAAAACAAGATAATGTAAAAGAAAGAACATGTTGGTTATTGCCCTAATTTACTAAATGCTTTCAACAAGCACAATTAAAATTTAATGCAAGGAAATGTGATTAATTAAAATGTAAAATTAAATACATACAACAGCAGCGAGTGCTAGCATTTGCAAGATAGGGAGATATAAGTTATCCTTCATTACAACAGTTGACTTTGATAAATTTGATTTTTATCAATGTCTTAAAAAACAAACGTAGAAGCAAACCTAAAAGCAAACTTTCATTTTTAATTTAACGTAATTAAAATTTCTTCGGCCTTCCTAGTTTGAAGTTTCTCGCTGGTTAGCTAATTTTTCCTCTGTTTTGCTTTCACGACTAGCCGGCCGTTTTAAAAATTTCCTATCTAAAGACGTTTGCCTTTGTCACCCTTTCAACAAAGTGCCATTAGGACGAACGCAGGTGTCGTAACAAAAGGTTAATGCACGACCACTAGCCAACTTGTCCGAATGTCTATTTTTATAGTTTTGCTAGATAGCATCGGCCTTTTTATATAGCATCGTTTCAGTTACGCTGTCACCGGCCAATTGTTTATCCAATGCCTAAACAGTCTCTCCATCAGCGGTCGTGAAGATCGCTGCGCCGTTTCAAAACTACAGCCAGTCCTTTTGCGAACTAAATGCCCTGAATATAATCCTTCGGTTTGATAATTATGGATGTATTTCTGTCATATTGCTGCATATTTTTCAATAACATTCCATCTAATATCAACTGTTATCATTCGCTTTTTCTTTGCATTATCCTTAATTTTACTGGCAACCTTTTGGTCAACGCAGAGTACTTTTAATTCACATAATTCTGCACTGAAAATCGTACAAAAAAACATGGTACAAAAGTATACCTTGAGCAGTAGAAAAATACAGAGTGATGCTGTTCTCATAAAACACCTCGGGCATACTTGGCAACTGACTCACGTGCTCGTATCTCAAACATGGCTCGTATGTTCGTGCTAAAACTTGCTTAAAAGCTGGCTCGTATCTCAAGTTTCTTGTACGTTGGAGCACTTGTAAATTGAAGTATTACTGAATTCAGAAAATCTATTGTGTTTTCTCAGTTCCTCCTAATTGTTGTATCATTACGAAATCATCTTATATTGTAATCATAGCCAAACCGACTTAATTTCGCTATCGCTTGCTAATTCTTTCACAACTGCATTTAAACTTTTCATGGTTGTTTTGTTTTTTGTTATTTTCTTAGACTTTCACAAAATATTTTTTCATGATATGAAGTTTGAAAGTTACCATTGTTTGACCAAGTTTCAAAACTTTTACGTTGGTTTTTGTTTTCTCTCCTAATTTATTTCAATTTCACAAAAGCCTTTCTCATGATATGTAGTTTGAAAGTTACCATTGTTTGACCAAGTTTGAAAACTTTTACGTTGGTTTTTGTTTTCTCTCCTAATTTATTTCAATTTCACAAAAGCCTTTCTCATGATATGTAGTTTGAAAGTTAGGATGACAAAATTTATTATAGGTTAAATAAAAATCAATTTTTATTACTCAGACAATGCGAGTAGTACAGCTAGTAGTGAAGTGTGTAGAGAGCCAAATATTACATGTGAACCCCTAACACTTTCTGATTCACCTGATCGCCCTTGGCAAATGTTAGGCAGTGACATGTTTCAGCCAAATATAAACAACTACCTGAGAATGACAGATTGCCACAGAAGATACTAGAAGATAGCTCTGATAGGTTGAGAGAACACATCAAACAATGTCATATCCCAAATGAAAATTATACTTTCCAGGCATGGTATTCCAGTTTGCATGGTGTCTGACAACAGAACACAGTATTCGTAAAATGAATTTCAGAAATTCGCAAAGTCATATACATTTACTCTTATTACAAGTAGTTTGGAGTATGCTTGATGCAGCGGTGTAGCTGAGACGGCAGTTGCAAAAGTAAAATATTTGCTCAGCAAGGAGACAGATTCATATATTGCTCTCTGTGTCTACTGGGCATCACCACAGTTAAAGGTGCATACTCCTTCACAGAGTCACTCATGGGATGTAAGCTGAAGACAACTGTGACAGTTTAATATGATAGCTCAAAGCTAAAGCTATGGAATAATGAGAAGTTTAAAGTAAATAATGCGCTTTTAACAGATAGAATGCAGATAAACTACAGAATCAATGCCAAGGTAAAATATCTGCAAGCAGTGTGCGGTGGAGAGTGTGTTATTGTGAGGCATAAAAGTCAGGAGGGCACAGTAGTCTGAGCTAAGCAAGATGGAGATCGAAAGGTTATCTAAGAGGGAGATATGGCATGAAAAAGATCAGCAGTAATCTCAGTTAGTGACTCCACTGCAAATGCGGAAATATTCAGATTTAGTGTCAGATCAGCTATTATGGCAACCCTAAGATGAGTGTTTAGCTCAGGCAGCAGTCACATAAATATGAGGCAGAAGCTTATGAGTAGGGTAACTACCCTACTGAGACCCGTGCTACATCATATTGCTGACTAAAAAATTATTTACTTCAGACAATCACTATTTCATACTATTTTGTAACTTTCTCTTGAAAATTACTATGGTTGTTCACTTGCGTTGCATCTGCTCATAACAAATTATCATAGCATACTTATTTGCCACAATGCTTTTTGTGTATGTTTAGTTTTTGTAGACCATTATCTAAAATGTCAGCTTTTTGAGCCCGTAAAAGGATTTTGAAGTAATATTGATACAAGTAAGAGTTGTCCTATCTCTTATCTTTGTGTTTTCATTAGGGGTAGACCGCTCTTAATTAACAATGACATTATATTCCCGTCTTAGGAATAACATGAGCGTTCCACTCAAAACAAAAGTTAAAAGAACAGCAATGTTATAATGCTATCATGATAATCCAAGCCATTGTCTCTATCTTTGTAATACAACGAACATAATGTGGTGATATTTTACTGCAATGGAACACGTTAAGGGTTGTTAGTGAAGTAATTATGTAAAGCGACTGAAACAATTTAGCATTATCTTAATAAAACTATTGAAAATAATTCAACCACATTGTCAATTGAGTCAGACCTCACATTCTATGTTGATTGCCACATGTTGACACAAATAGATAAATGATAGCAGAAGTATTCCATTACTTTGTTCAAAGGGTTCGAAATCTAACCATCCATACTTCAGGTAACCATCAATTGATATCCAAGAATTACTTGTTTTCATAATATGTTCTGAGGTTTTATGAAATTTTGTTGTCATAATTTTAACAAAGACAGAGTAGTGAAATTTTTAGAAATAATTTTTGTAGCCTTCAGCAACATGATTGAAAATTTATTGGAAAACTGCAAAAAAGAGTTTTTGACTGTTGGCCAACCTGATTAACTTTTAATTTAACAATCAAAGTTAAAAGGACATCAAATGTTAAGAGTGTCCCTTTTCATTAACCTATGTTTTCATTAACCCATTAACCTAATTCATTAACCTATGTTTGGTTTCAAAATTAATAATTTGAGAAACTTAAAATAAAATTCTCTCACAACTTAATAAAAGTTTTTGACATATATAATTATTAAAAGATACATCAGCTGAGTGAGCTGTGTTCATGTTTCCATCTACCTGAGTGTCGACTTAGTGACTTCGAGAAAATGTATGAGAAGTTTTTCCAGCGAATCCAGATTTTCAATGACAACAGAACCAGCGGAATGTGTGATACAGTCATCCAAAACCAGCTCTTTAATGTTGGGCAGTGAAGCAATTCTGAAAGAGAAGAGCACTACAGGGCAACCCATTGGAGTCAAATCCTACAGTTAATGATTAATGCTGCATGTTGACACAACAATTTCTATGATAATGTGAGTGTTCGATCTTCAGTTTGACACGTCACAGCTTAATCACACATACTTTAGGTAATCACATTATAAAAACCAAAAATACATTATATTAAGTAATATGAAAAAGCAATGCCAAAAGCGGAAGCAATAAAGTACATGTAACAAAATTATGTTCTATTTGCCAATGAGACACAGAGATAAATTATTAACAGGGTAGATTAAGCAAAAAGGAGAGGGATTTGTAATATGTTGGTTACAAGTTGCTCAATAAAGGAATATTTTTTGGAGAATTGAAACAGAGTCTATTGTTCACAGTTCTAGACCAGAAGAGAAAGTTTCAGTACAAGACACGTAGTTATGATCAAAGCTGATAAAGCTAACACAAAGTATAATACAAAGCTGATAATGCTAGCTCCTAATATTATACAGAGCTGATGAAGTTAACACATAATATTATAATGAGAGCCATGTGATTAGTTGAGTTAGAAGGCACGGATGCATAGAACATACATAGAATGTTACATCCTTCCCCTAGTCGCCAAATCGAACTGGTCTAACAAATGCACGCCCTGATCTAGTCACTGTCACAGGAGTGTCAGTTGCGGCGAAGGAGTCGGCGGTTGTCAAGCGAGCTGGCGGTTCACCTGTCTTGTCATCTGAGGTGGTAGACATAGTAGGTGGTGGCCGAACCACGGTATCAGCGAGATCAGGAGTCGGTACGTGTAGCAGGTAGCGACGGTTAGGTCTGTATGCTTTGCTGTTTTGCTGCACAACATGCGATCGGGGGTTGGTTGTTCCGACAATGGTGGTGGTGGTGTCACAAAAGCCTTTGTCGGTCTGCATACACACGGAATCACCTGGTGTGAGTGTTGGTAGTGTAACAGCAGAGTGACCAGCATATGATTTCTGACGAGCACGCATTTGTGACAGCTTATGTTGCACTGCCTCAGAGTCTATCATTGTTGGTTGTAGGAGCGTCTCGGCGGTCGATATCGGTGTGCGAGTTTGGCGGAATATGTTTCTCAGAGCTGGCGAGCCCATATCCTTTCTCGGCGTGCTTCGTTGGTTAAGTAGAGCCATGTAGATGTCTCCACCCTCTTTGAATGTCTTCTCAATCAGGCTTTTGGCTGTCTGAACAGATTTTTCTGCCAGTCAATAACTGGATGTGTGGTAGGGGCTAGATCTTACGTGTTTGATATTCCACGCTCGCATGAAGTTTCTGACCTCCTCTAACCTGTACGGCTGACCACAATCTGAAATTAGAGTCACTGGTCTACCAAATCTTGCGAAATAGGCTTTTAGTTTCTTAATCACGGTTGCCACAGAGGTGTCGCAAAGTGTGCCAATTTCATACCAGCCTGAGAATGAGTCTACAGTCACAAAATATTTATTCGATCTCCAGTAGAACATGTCAGTGGCTACAATGCTCAACGGTCGCGTCGGTACAGGATACAATAGTAATGGTTCTCTCGGCTGGTGATTTTTGGATGTCTGGCATATACTGCAGAGAGCTAGTGCTTTGTCGATGTCACCGCTCATGCCTGGCCAGCATACTACATGTATATTGATGGCACGTCGCTTGGTTGCTTTGATGCCAATATGTCCTTGATGGAGCTGCTGGATATAGTCATCTTTAGGCAATTGAAGTATGATAACACGCTCACCTCTGTAGACTACACCATTCTCAACAGCGAGTTCATCACAAAATGCTAAATACGGCTCGATATCTTAGGCTACACTGGCCTCCTTTCTGGGCCATCCAGCCTGTATGAGTTCATTTCTCTTACTGAGTACGGGATTACTGGTTGTGGCTTGCTGTAGCTCGAGATACTTCTGGTCGATTATCGGTGTTACGGCGAGTACATCAAAATCTATGTGTTCGTTATAGTCATTGTCCGGTAGATGGACGCGAGACATTGTATCAGCGAGGTATAGTGTCTTGCCTTTCTTGTATACAATGTTCAGACGATACGGCTTCAGCTGTAGTAACATACTCCAAAGTCTCCTAAGCGCTGCAGATAATGGCTTATTCATATTCATATGAGCGGCTGATGGTCGGTTTCTACGGTAAAGTCTCTGAACACATAGTCTCTGAATCGGTTGCAGGCGAATCTTACAGCCATCAGTACTTTTCTATCTGAGATTAGCATTTCTCGGTATTTGTCATAGCTCGAGAAGCAAAACTGACGACTCTGTTGTCCTGAAGGCAGCCTGCCCCCAGTCCAGATTGCGAGGCATCGCAGGTAAGTGTCACCAGCTTATTGACGTCGTAGTAGGTAAGAGTCGTTGCGTTAGCGATCTCGTCTTTTATGGCTTTCAGCGTTTGTGCCCTCCTGTGATTTCCAGGTTCAAGCTGTGTCTTTACGGAGTAGGTCATTTAGTACGGTGGTCTTCTCACTCAGGTGCGGTATAAACTTGGCAAGATACTTGACCATGCCCATGAATATCTGTAGTTCTTCTACATTAGTTGGGCTTGGCATGTCTGTGATTGCCTTGACCTTAGCAGGGTCAGGTTTCAGTTCCTGATCAGTTAGTACAGGCCCTACATATTGGACTTCTGTCATCCTATACTTGCATTTACTAGGCGTGAGTTTGAAGTTTATCTCCTGCAGTCGTCTCATTACTCTCCTGACGTTGGAGTCGTGTTCATCCTCAGTCTTACCAGCTATAAGAATGTCATCCATTATTATTTGGCACGGATAGTCGGTCAGCAGCTGTTCTATAGCGCGCTGATATACGTCTGAGGACGAGCAGAGTCCCATCGGCATACGCAGATATCGGTATCTGCCAAACGGTGTACCAAACATGGTAAGGTATGACGATCTTTCTTCTAGTGGTATATGGTAGAAAGCTTCTTTCAGGTCGACTACAGTAAAGTGCTTAGCTCCAGGTATATTTGCTGCTACCTGTTCAATTGTTTTAAGTGGGTGATAGGTCGTTTGATAGCCTTGTTCAGGTCACCCCGGGCAATACAGATACATACGTCGGTACTGTCCTTCTTGGCAGTTACTACGAGTGTGAATACCCAGTCGGTAGGTTCGGTTACCTTGGTGATAATATGGCGATCCTCTAGTCAGTGTAGCTTAGCTAGAGCCTGCAGCTTTTGCTCTACTTCGAATACTTCCTGACTAAGTGTTACAAGTCCTAATCGTAAACTATCACTAAGTACTAGTAGGCATCTGGTGTCGCTATTGACTACTTCAAATCGCAATTTTGCCTGAAAGTGTGGTACAGCTACGGATTCTACTTTTGCTGTCTGAGCACCTCCAATGCCTAGTAGCGTGCTAGTGTGATCGGTCGATTTTATTGTGTAGTCCTATACGGCGTACTTGATCGAGCGAGATTACATTTACTTTGCAGCTGTGTCAATCTTAACCTCTAGCAGGGTGTCATTGACTGTAAAATGAGTTCGTATATCTCCACAATTGTTACACGGCAGTGATACTGTTTCGATGCGGAACTCTTCATGATACAATTCTGTGAGTTCATCTACAGTTCCTGGCTGCTTTGCACCTGACCTGCACAGTTTTGCATAGTGATTAAGTATAACACAATTGTTACATTACCGACCATTCGCTGGGCACTGTTTCGGTGGATGACATTTCCCAACGTTACGGCATGATGAATTGCTATGACTACGTGCAGTTCTGGGTCGAATTGATGGTTTAGCGTGATTACTACTACAGTTAGTGTTACTGTTAATCAGGAGTTGCATATACGACTTCCGTTTTACTACGTCTACAATTGATTTATTGAACTCGGCTGCGTTCTGCTCTGAATACTCGTTTATCTGACAAGTTTGTATACGAGTTAAAACTGAGAGAAACACAAGAGTAAGTTTTGCAAGGGAAAAAGTCATGAAAAAATATACGATGAAAATTAATCTAATTTAGACAAAGTGGATTTGTTAGTAATTCAAAGTTTGTGTTGAAAGTTTTTTTGTTCATTTTATTATTTTTTAAGACTGACAAATTTCGACTTTTTTATATATTTTTTGTTTTGTTTGAAATATCAACACTACCTTTTTATGAGGACAAAAAGATTCCTTGTCGAGCTGGTCATAGCTAGATTTTTGCAATATATGACTTGAAACTATAAATTAGTTTGAAAAAATGGTGAAAAAGGTTTGGATGCTTAAATACATGAAAATCTTCATGTATTTATCTTTGAAAAACCAAAAAGACAAATATAAAAATAAATAGATAAACATGAACTTGGGTAAATTATTTTTATATAAGCGTATAGGGTAAGTTGTGTTTACACTTTTGATGATCTCCTAGTATAGGTATTACGTAGTGGATTTAAAATGGGTAAATTATTGATTACACTATAGTTTTAGCATAGTAACACTTATGTAATTTTCATGTAAAACTAATTTACCAACTTCGTAGTCAAATGAAACAGCAAATATCTGCTTGAGAAATAAATTTTCTGCTCTGTAAAAAGTTTTTTTTGCGATAAAAAAACATTTAGTACTTTTGATAGTCACTCAATATGTAGTTAAAAATTAAAACTACATCCTTCCATGGCTGCTGTAGTAAACTGACATTTAGTGCGGCTTCTATCAAATAACAAAAAAAACATATGAATACTCCTGAACAATATGCAACATAAGTCGACTTTTCTGAGAATTATCTTAATGAAAGGGCAAAGAAATGGATTAGATATAAGGTTTATTATCGTGTCCATGCTAACAAGTAAATATAGAATTGTCTATGACTATAAGAACAAAGTTTTATAAACTATTTGATAGACAATGTAAAAGTTTTTCTTACTTTTAAATTTTTAACAGCTGAAATCATCTAACATAATCTTAAATCCTGATTAAAGTTGAGAGAGTAAATTTTTTTGCTTAACCTTTTCCAAGGCAAAATTAGTTGGCCACCTCTGCAGCACAACAGATTAAATCAATTATGTATGGCTTTTTAGGAAAATATTATTGTTTCACAGAGTATTAGAAAATTTATTTAATCATTCAACCACTTTTTTAATTGCTAAATATTTAATCACAACTACAATCTGGTTCTTACGAAACTTTAAACTTACAAAAACAATGCTTATTACTTGACTTCAAGGTATTATTTTTTAATAAATCGACTTGATAACTTTACCAGCTATCATAATTATAAAAATTAGATTAATAGAATTTTCAGACACTAACTATAAAACACATTACCGATTAACCAGTTTTAGCTAGTAGTAAAGGTGGTGAACTTGGATTGACATACAATTGAAAGTTTTAATGGTCCTACATGTGTAGATGCTGATATAATCATTATATTGCCAGAAAGTCTTGTTTTATATAAAAAAAAACAAATCTAAACTTTATGACAACCATTATCTGACTTTTGAGGTTTCCCACAATGTTATTATCATAAGTTTAATATAGACTGAGTGTAGCCAAACAATGAAAAATTATTTATCCACAGCCATCACACATTCAGTAAAAATGATTGAAACATTTTTTTCAAGATAGGGCGTTGACTCTTAGCGTAACAGATTAAAATTAAACCTAGCAATCAAATTTAATAAAACAACAAAACTTAGGAATGGTATAGATTATAGTATATGTTGTTTCAATATTTGACATTTAAAACATTTTAAAACAATCCTCTGATCACTTAACAGAAACATGAGACATATGGAAGTAATGAGATACACTTCTTCCGAGTTATGTTTATATTAGCTATTGTATGTTCTACTGAGTGGTGTTCATGTTTCAACTTACATGACTAGTGACAGAGTAAAGCAGAAAGCAGGTGTGGTAAGTTTTTTCAGCATACAAAATTGCTGTACCAAATACCCAGGTTTACTGACACACTTTGACAATAGCGACAGGGGCTCAAATGGTTAAAAACAATTCTCTAAAAACTAAATAAAAACATGAGACATGTATAGTTAATAAAAGAAACATCAGCCTGGTGATGATATGATAGCTTTGTAATTTATGGTAGGTTGTTGTTTCAACTTACCTGAGTAGGGATTCAGTGAGGTTGAACGAACTCATGTTAAGTTTCTCCAGTGAATCCAAATTTTCAATGACAAAAGATTTATCAGAACTCATGCTACATTGAGATAAGTCCAGCTCTTTAAGGTTCGGCAGAGAAACGATTCTGAAAGAGAAGGTGTAGTACCATCCAATGAATTCAAATCCTACAGTTAAAGATTAATGCTACCTGTTAACACAAAATATATCTATAATAATGTGAGTGTTCCGTCTTCAGTTCTACATGTCAACTGTCTAACCACAAATAATTTAAGTAATCCCACATTGACAGCCTACAGTTACATTATATTAAGCTAATCAATATTTCAATTCCAAAAACTGAAGCAATAAAGTAAAGAAAATGTTTTTGATTTGCTAATTAGACACAAAAGCACAACTGTTGATCATGCAAAAACAATAGGGTTGTTAAAACAGGAATAAACCCAAGAGTAAGTTAATCAAGATAAAAGGTCATGACAAAAATATGATACAAAGTCTGATCTGGTTTGGCCAAAATAAGTTCATTAGTAATTTAGAGTTTATGTTGTAATGCTTTTCTATTGGTCATGTTATTAGATCTTAATTATTTATGTGTTTATGACTATGATACTACTTTTTTGTTTTGTTGGTAATGTGTACACTGAATGGTTAATAGTGAAAGCAGATTTTTGAGCTCGTTGAATGTAAGTGTTTCCTAAATTCATTGGAAACTATGTTTATCAACATATGACATGAAATTGTAAAACCAATTGAAAAAATTGTGAGAAAACTTTTGACGCTTCGGGATTTGAAAATTTTCAGGTGGATATTTTTGAAAAACTTAAAAAATTACAAACATAAAACAAAAACAAACATCAACGCGGATAAATAACCGTCCACTGTAAGCGTGCAGGAAAAATTGTGTTTACATTTTCATTGACCAACTAGGTTAATTATTACATACATGTAGATGATTTGAAACTACTAACTGATTGTTTTAAATTGTTGTGTAAGACTACAGGAATTTCTGCTATTTCCAAATAAAACACTGTTTTACTACTTTCCAAGTCAAATGGCACTGCAACCATCTGCATGAAAAATATTCTTCCCATTCTGTAAAAGGCTTTAATTAAGAAAAAATGCATTTCGCACCTTTGGTAGTAACTCGATGTGTAAGTAATAAATATAGACTATTTTATGGCTGCTGTAATAAAATATGTTGAGGATGGTGGCTGGTTCAACCAAGTTTTCCAAAAAAAAGGTTCTGAAAACACCTAACTAATGGAATAAGATATTCTTGATTACGGTTACGGTAGTTGATAAAAGTATAGAGAAATGAACTTGGTATATTTTTCTAATATTATATCTATGCAAGCATGTGAATACCACATTGTTCCCAACCTTTTGATCAAAGTTTGAAAACTTAAGAAACGTTAGTACATATGATAAAGTAAATTTTGTTTTAGTAGCTTTTTTGGGAGAAAATTAATGTGTTCCAGTTTTGCAATACAACAAAATAAATTCATTACTAATGGCTTTTAGAAATATCAAATTGTTTTACAGAATATTACAGATTCATTTTATCACCTAATCACTTTTTATTTACCACTAGTTTAATGACAACCACATTCTGGTTCTAATAAAACTTGAAACTTACAAAAGCAACGCTAATTATTTGATTTCAAGGTATTAGTTATTAATGAATCACCTTAATAACTTCAAAAGCTATTATAACTATAAAAACTGACTAAAAGTTTTTTTCAGACACCAACTCTACAAAAATGTGTGACTATTTAACTAGTTTTAAATAATGGTAAAGTTTATGAACATCGATTGTCATACAACTAAAAGTGTAGTTGGTTTTTGATGCTGATATGAAGATTATAAAGCCAGAAATGCCTGTTGATATATGAGAAGCAAATATCCAACTTTGTGATAACCATCTTCTAACTTTTTTTAGGTTTCATGAAACATTATAGTCGAAAGTTTTTACAAAAACTGACTGTGCTAGAATTTTAAGAATTAAGTTCTTTTTCGAGATCAGAAACTTGAGGGAATATTGTTGGGGCATTTTTCAGAGGTAATTTGTTGACTTTTGACCATCTTGATTAAAGTCAACTTTGAAATCAAAATAATTAGACATCGAACTTAAAAGAGTTTTACATTTAATAATGTGTAGTTTCAGTAATTGGCATTTTAAAATTTAGGAATTGTCTCTTAACGGCTGAGTTTCCAGCATTGTGCAGGGTGTGTCAAAAGTCCTAAAAGCTGTTTCTAAGTAACAGCATAAAACAATCAAACTAAGTCTTGCACAGGATGTTATACCAGAAATGTCACTTCTTTTTGTAACAATTTTCTAATAACTTTATGTACTTCCTTTGTTATAATAACAAATCTTAATTAAGGGAATATTGTTAGGAAATCAATAGAGCTGTTTTCTTGGTAGGTAATAAACGATGGTGATAACAATAAATAATTTTATGATATTAACTATTGTTTTCCAGTATATTTTGAGTCTCTAATTGAGGCACATCGAGGGAAAAGGGCCCATTTGATACTGTTGGAAGATTTCAGGTTTAACTACCATCTGATAAAGAACTTTCCGCTAATTCCATTGATATATAACATTTTATTCTTCTGACAGTTATGAGTGAGTTTGTTGCAGGAAAACAACCACAAGACTAGGAGTTTCGGTAAACCAATGATTTTAGAAATTGAGCGATGAAGACTAACAAAAATCATAACTCCTGCACCCTTTAGCATCATCATAGCAACGATACATCTAACCAGTGCTAGCAAAACAGAATGAAAGCCCCTATACCAATTAGACTATGCTGAGTTTATTGCTCTCAATTAAAAAGCTCTAAAACAAGTAGTTCTTAAAATACAGCTATCTGAAGTGGACTTAAAATATTACAATATTACTAAATATTTAATCACAACTACAATCTGGTTCTTACAAAACTTTAAACTTACAAAAACATTGCTTATTACTTGACTTCAAGGTATTAGTTTTTAATAAATCGACTTGATAACTTCACCAGCTATCATAATTATAAAAAATTAGATTAATAGATTTTTCAGACACTAACTATAAAACACATTACCGATTAACCAGTTTTAGCTAGTAGTAAAGGTGGTGAACTTGGATTGACATACAATTGAAAGTTTTAATGGTCCTACATGTGTAGATGCTGATATAATCATTATATTGCCAGAAAGTCTTGTTTTATATAAAAAAAACAAATCTAAACTTTATGACAACCATTATCTGACCTTTGAGGTTTCCCGCAATGTTATTATCACAAGTTTAATATAGACTGAGTGTAGCCAAACAATGAAAAATTATTTATCCACAGCCATCACACATTCAGTAAAAATGATTGAAACATTTTTTTCAAGATAGGGCGTTGACTCTTAGCGTAACAGATTAAAATTAAACCTAGCAATCAAATTTAATTAAACAACAAAACTTAGGAATGGTATAGATTATAGTATATGTAGTTTCAATATTTGACATTTAAAACATTTTAAATCAATCCTCTGATCACTTAACAGAAACATGAGACATATGGAAGTAATGAGATACACTTCTTCCGAGTTATGTTTATATTAGCTATTGTATGTTCCACTGAGTGGTGTTCATGTTTCAACTTACATGACTAGTGACAGAGTAAAGCAGAAAGCAGGTGTGGCAAGTTTTTTCAGCTTACAAATTGCTGTACCAAATACCCAGGTTTACTGACACACTTTGACAATAGCGACAGGGGCTCAAATGGTTAAAAACAATTCTCTAAAAACTAAATAAAAACTTGAGACATATATAGTTAATAAAAGAAACATCAGCCTGGTGATGATATGATAGCTTTGTAATTTATGGTAGGTTGTTGTTTCAACTTACCTGAGTAGGGATTCAGTGAGGTTGAACGAACTCATGTTAAGTTTCTCCAGTGAATCCAAATTTTCAATGACAAAAGAACTATCAGAACTCATGCTACATTGAGATAAGTCCAGCTCTTTAAGGTTCGGCAGAGAAGCGATTCTGAAAGACAAGGTGTAGTACCATCCAAAGAATTCAAATCCTACAGTTAAAGATTAATGCTACCGGTTAACACAAAATATATCTATAATAATGTGAGTGTTCCGTCTTCAGTTCTACATGTCAACTGTCTAACCACAAATAATTTAAGTAATCCCACATTGACAGCCTACAGTTACATTATATTAAGCTAATCGATATTTCAATGCCAAAAACTGAAGCAATAAAGTAACGAAAATGTTTTTGATTTGCCAATTTGGCACAAAAGCACAACTGTAGATCATGCAAAAACAATAGGGTTGTTAAAACAGGAATAAACCCAGGAATAAATTAATCAAGATAAAAAGTCATGACAAAAATATGATACAAAGTCTAATCTGGTTTGGCCAAAATAAGTTCATTAGTAATTTAGAGTTTATGTTGTAATGTTTTTCTATTGGTCATGTTATTACATCTTAATTATTTATGTGTTTATGACTATGATACTACTTTTTTGTTTTGTTGGTAATGTGTACACTGAATGGTTAATAGTGAAAGCAGATTTTTGAGCTCGTTGAATGTAAGTGTTTCCTAAATTCATTGGAAACTATGTTTATCAACATATGACATGAAATTGTAAAACTAATTGAAAAAATTGTGAGAAAACTTTTGACGCTTCGGGATTTGAAAATTTTCAGGTGGATATTTTTGAAAAACTAAAAAAATTACAAACATAAAACAAAAAAACAAACATCAACGCGGATAAATAACCGTCCACTGTAAGCGTGCAGGAAAAATTTTGTTTACATTTTCATTGACCAACTAGGTTAATTATTACATACATGTAGATGATTTAAAACTACTAACTGATTGTTTTAAATTGTTGTGTAAGACTACTAGAATTTCTGCTATTTCCAAATAAAACACTGTTTTACTACTTTCCAAGTCAAATGGCACAGCAACCATCTGCATGAAAAATATTCTTCCCATTCTGTAAAAGGCTTTAATTAAGAAAAAATGCATTTCGCACCTTTGGTAGTAACTCGATGTGTAAGTAATAAATATAGACTATTTTATGGCTGCTGTAATAAAATATGTTGAGGATGGTGGCTGGTTCAACCAAGTTTTCCAAAAAAAAGGTTCTGAAAACACCTAACTAATGGAATAAGATATTCTTGATTACGGTTACGGTAGTTGATAAAAGTATAGAGAAATGAACTTGGTATATTTTTCTAATATTATATCTATGCAAGCATGTGAATACCATATTGTTCCCAACCTTTTGAACTAAGTTTGAAAACTTAAGAAACGTTAGTACATATGATAAAGTAAATTTTGTTTTAGTAGCTTTTTTGGGAGAAAATTAATGTGTTCCAGTTTTGCAATACAACAGAATAAATTCATTACTAATGGCTTTTAGAAATATCAAATTGTTTTACAGAATATTACAGATTCATTTTATCACCTAATCACTTTTTATTTACCACTAGTTTCATGACAACCACATTCTGGTTCTAATAAAACTTGAAACTTACAAAAGCAACACTAATTATTTGATTTCAAGGTATTAGTTATTAATGAATCACCTTAATAACTACAAAAGCTATTATAACTATACAAACTGACCAAAAGTTTTTTTCAGACACCAACTCTACAAAAATGTGTGACTATTTAACTAGTTTTAAAGAATGGTAAAGTTTATGAACATCAATTGTCATACAACTAAAACTGTAGTTGGTTTTTGATGCTGATATGAAGATTATAAAGCCAGAAATGCCTGTCGATATATGAAAAGCAAATATCCAACTTTGTGATAACCATCTTCTAACTTTTTTTAGGTTTCATGAAACATTATAGTCGAAAGTTTTTACAAAAACTGTCTGTGCTAGAATTTTAAGAATTAAGTTCTTTTTCGAGATCAGAAACTTGAGGGAATATTGTTGGGGCATTTTTCAGAGGTAACTTGTTGACTTTTGACCATCTTGATTAAAGTCAACTTTGAAATCAAAATAATTAGACATCGAACTTAAAAGGGTTTTACATTTAATAATGTGTAGTTCCAGTAATTGGCATTTTAAAAATTTAGGAATTGTCTCTTAACGGCTGAGTTTCCAGCATTGTGCAGGGTGTGTCAAAAGTCCTAAAAGCTGTTTCTAAGTAACAGCATAAAACAATCAAACTAAGTCTTGCACAGGATGTTATACCAGAAATGTCACTTCTATTTCTAACAATTTTTTAATAATTTTATCTACCTCCTTTGTTATAATAACAAGTCTTAATTAAGGGAATATTGCTAGGAAATCAATAGATCTGTTTTGTTGGTAGGTAATAAACGATGGTGATAACAATAAATAATTTTATGATATTAACTATTGTTTTCCAGTATATTTTGAGTCTCTAATTGAGGCACATCGAGGGAAAAGGGCCCATTTGATACTGTTGGAAAATTTCAGGTTTAACTACCATCTGATAGAGAACTTTCCGCTAATTCCATTGATATATAACATTTTATTCTTCTGACAGTTATGAGTGAGTTTGTTGCAGGAAAACAACCACAAGACTAGGAGTTTCGGTAAACCAATGATTTTAGAAATTGAGCGCTGAAGACTAACAAAAATCATAACTCCTGCACCCTTTAGCATCATCATAGCAACGATACATCTAACCAGTGCTAGCAAAACAGAATGAAAGCCCCTATACCAATTAGACTATGCTGAGTTTATTGCTCTCAGTTAAAAAGCTCTAAAACAAGTAGTTATCAAAATACAGCTATCTGAAGTGGACTTAAAATATTACGATAAATTATTAAAATATTAGGACCTATAAAATGTCATTAATTTTTATTTTTGAGCTATTTTTATGCCAAAATTTTCTAGAGAACATGCCAAAAAATATTGTAGTGTAAGAATACATTAACAGTGGGTGAAATGGTTTTCCAACTATGGAAGCCTCTAGACAAAGACAACAAAAGTGTCAAATGTGTCCTTTTCCATTGGTGTGCTTCAAATGATGATGAATATGTGCTCGATAGATCTGCTACTACTGTAAATCTCTTTACGTGTTTTTTTAATTCTCATGGACTTTTACAGTTTTTGCCTGATTAATGGTGAAGCACATTTTTTATCACATTTGTTGTAGGTTGCCAGACTTTTTACAAGTGTTTTACTAAATGAATATCACTGGATTATGAACACATTTAGTTACTTTTGATAAAACTTTAAAAAACTTTAAATTGCTGTACCAAATACCCAGGGTTATTGACACACTTTGACAAAACTGGGCAAGCCATAAAGGTTAAAACAATCCTCTAAAAACTAAATAAAAACTTGAGACATATATAGTTAATAAAAAAAACAGCTTAGTGATGATATGATAGCTTTTGTAATTTATGGTAGGTTGCTGTTTCAACTTACTTGAGTAGTGATCCAGTGAGGTTGAACAAACTCATTTTAAATATCTCCAGTGAATCAAAATTTTCAATGACCAAAGCATTATCAGAACTCATGCGACATTGAGATAAGTCCAGCTCTTTAAGGTTCGGCAGTGAAGCGATTCTAAAAGAGAAGGTGTAGTACCATCCAATAAATTCAAATCCTACAGTTAATGATTAATGCTACCTGTTAACACAAATTATATCTATAATAATGTGAGTGTTCCATCTTCAGTTCTACATGTCAACAGTCTAACCACAAATAATTTAGGTAATCCCACATTGACAGCCTACAGTTACATTATATTAAGCAAATCGATATTTCAATGCCAAAAACTGAAGCAATAAAGTAACGAAAATGTTTTTTATTTGCCAATTTGGCACAAAAGCACAACTGTAGATCATGCAAAAACAATAGGGTTGTTAAAACAGGAATAAACCCAGGAATAAGTTAATCAAGATAAAAGGTCATGACAAAAATATGATACAAAGTCTTATATGGTTTGGCCAAAATTAGTTCATTAGTAATTTAGAGTTTATGTTGTAATGTTTTTCTATTGGTTATGTTATTAGATCTTAATTATTTATGTGTTTATGATTATGATATTACTTTTTTTGTTTTGTTGGTAATATGTACACTGAATGGTTAATAGTGAAAGCAGATTTTTGAGCTCGTTGAATGTAAGTGTTTCCTAAATTCATCTGAAACTATGTTTATCAAAATATGGCATGAATATGTCAAACCCATTGAAAAAATCGAGAGAAAATTTTTGACGCTTTGGGATTTGAAAATTTTCAGGTAGATATTTTTGAAAAACTGAAAAAATAACAAACATAAAACAAAAAACAAACATCAACGCGGATAAATAACCGTCCATTGTAAGCGTGCAGGAAAAATTCTGTATAAATTTTCATTGATCACCTAGGTTAATTATTACATACATGTAGATGATTTAAAACTACTAACTGATTGTTTTAAATTCTTGTGTAAGACTACTAGAATTTCTGCTATTTCCATATAAAACACTGTTTTACTACTTTCCAAGTCAAATGGCACCACAACTATTTGCATGAAATAAATTTTTCCATTTAGTAAAAGGCTTTAATTACCAAAAAATGCATTTCGCACTTTTGGTAGTAACTCGATGTGTAAGTAATAAATATAGACTATTTTATGGCTGCTGTAATAAAATACGTTGAGGCTGGTGGCTGGTTCAACCAAGTTTTCCAAAAAAAAGCTTCTGAAAACACCTAACTAATGGAATAAGCTATTCTTGATTACGGTTACGGTAGTTGATAAAAGTACAGAGAAATGAACTTGGTATATTTTTCTAATATTATATCTATGCAAGCATGTGAATACCACATTGTTCCCAACCATTTGAACTAAGTTTAAAAACTTAAGAAACGTTAGTACATATGATAAAGTAAATTTTGTTTAAGTAGCTTTTTTGGGAGAAAATTAATGTGTTCCAGTTTTGCAATACAACAGAATAAATTCATTACTAATGGCTTTTAGAAATATCAAATTGTTTTACAGAGTATTACAGATTTATTTTATCACCTAATCACTTTTTATTTACCACTAGTTTAATGACAACCACATTCTGGTTTTAATAAAACTTGAAACTTACAAAAGCAACACTAATTATTTGATTTCAAGGTATTAGTTATTAATGAATCACCTTAATAACTTCAAAAGCTATTATAACTATAAAAACTGACTAAAAGTTTTTTTTCAGACACCAACTCTACAAAAATGTGTGACTATTTAACTAGTTTTAAAGAATGGTAAAGTTTATGAACATCAATTGTCATACAACTAAAACTGTAGTTGGTTTTTGATGCTGATATGAAGATTATAAAGCCAGAAATGCCTGTTGATATATGAGAAGCAAATATCCAACTTTGTGATAACCATCTTCTAACTTTTTTTAGGTTTCATGAAACATTATAGTCGAAAGTTTTTACAAAAACTGACTGTGCTGGAATTTTAAGAATTAAGTTCTTTTTCGAGATCAGAAACTTGAGGGAATATTGTTGGGGCATTTTTCACAGGTAATTTGTTGACTTTTGACCATCTTGATTAAAATCAACTTTGAAATCAAAATAATTAGACATCGAACTTAAAAGAGTTTTACATTTAATAATGTGTAGTTTCAATAATTGGCATTTTAAAATTTTAGGAATTGTCTCTTAACGGCTGAGTTTCCAGCATTGTGCAGGGTGTGTCAAAAGTCCTAAAAGCTGTTTCTAAGTAACAGCATAAAACAATCAAACTAAGTCTTGCACAGGATGTTATACCAGAAATGTCACTTCTATTTCTAACAATTTTTTAATAACTTTATCTACCTCCTTTGTTATAATAACAAATCTTAATTAAGGGAATATTGTTAGGAAATCAATAGAGCTGTTTTCTTGGTAGGTAATAAACGATGGTGATAACAATAAATAATTTTATGATATTAACTATTGTTTTCCAGTATATTTTGAGTCTCTAATTGAGGCACATCGAGGGAAAAGGGCCCATTTGATACTGTTGGAAGATTTCAGGTTTAACTACCATCTGATAGAGAACTTTCCGCTAATTCCATCGATATATAACATTTTATTCTTCTGACAGTTATGAGTGAGTTTGTTGCAGGAAAACAACCACAAGACTAAGATTTTCGGTAAACCAATGATTTTAGAAATTGAGCGATGAAGACTAACAAAAATCATAACTCCTGCACCGTTTAGCATCATCATAGCAACGATACATCTAACCAGTGCTAGCAAAACAGAATGAAGGCCCCTATACCAATTAGACTATGCTGAGTTTATTGCTCTCAGTTAAGAAGCTCTAAAACAAGTAGTTCTTAAAATACAGCTATGTGAAGTGGACTTAAAATATTACGATAAATTATTAAAATATTAGGACCTATAAAATGTCGTTAATTTTTATTTTTGAGCTATTTTTATGCCGAAATTTTCTAGAGAACATGCCAAAAAATCTTGTAGTGTAAGAATACATTAACAGTGAATGAAATGGTTTTCCAACTATGGAAGCCTCTAGACAAAGACAACAAAAGTGTCAAATGTGTCCTTTTCCATTGATGTGCTTCAAATGATGATGAATATGTGCTCGATAGATCTGCTACTACTGTAAATGTCTTTACGTGTTTTTTTAATTCTCATGGACTTTTACAGTTTTTGCCTGATTAATGGTGAAGCACATTTTTTATCACATTTGTTGTAGGTTGCCAGACTTTTTACAAGTGTTTTACTAAATGAATATCACTGGATGATGAACACATTTAGTTACTTTTGATAAAACTTTAAAAACTTTAAGTTGCTGTACCAAATACCCAGGGATATTGACACACTTTGACCAAAATGGCCAGGCCTTGAAGGTTAAAACAATCCTCTAAAAACTAAATAAAAACTTGAGACATATATAGTTAACAAAAAAAACAGCTTAGTGATGATATGATAGCTTTTGTAATTTATGGTAGGTTGCTGTTTCAACTTACCTGAGTAGTGATCCAGTGAGGTTGAACGAACTCATTTTAAATATCTCCAGTGAATCCAAATTTTCAATTACCAAAGAATAATCAGAACTCATGCGACATTGAGATAAGTCCAGCTCTTTAAGGTTTGGCAGTGAAGCGATTCTAAAAGGGAAGGTGTAGTACCATCCAATAAATTCAAATCCTACAGTTAATGATTAATGCTACCTGTTAACACAAATTATATCTATAATAATGTGAGTGTTCCGTCTTCAGTTCTACATGTCAACAGTCTAACCACAAATAACTTAGGTAATCCCACATTGACAGCCTACAGTTACATTATATTAAGCAAATCGATATTTCAATGCCAAAAACTTAAGCAATAAAGTAACAAAAATGTTTTTTATTTGCCAATTTGGAACAAAAGCACAACTGTAGATCATGCAAAAACAATAGGGTTGTTAAAACAGGAATAAACCCAGGAATAAGTTAATCAAGATAAAAGGTCATGACAAAAATATGATACAAAGTCTTATATGGTTTGGCCAAAATAAGTTCATTAGTAATTTAGAGTTTATGTTGTAATGTTTTTCTATTGGTTATGTTATTAGATCTTAATTATTTATGTGTTTATGATTATGATATTACTTTTTTTGTTTTGTTGGTAATATGTACACTGAATGGTTAATAGTGAAAGCAGACTTTTGAGCTCGTTGAATGTAAGTGTTTCCTAAATTCATCTGAAACTATGTTTACCAAAATATGGCATGAATATGTCAAACCCATTGAAAAAATCGAGAGAATATTTTTGACGCTTTGGGATTTGAAAATTTTCAGGTAGATATTTTTGAAAAACTGAAAAAATAACAAACATAAAACAAAAAACAAACATCAACGTGGATAAATAACCGTCCACTGTAAGCGTGCAGGAAAAATTCTGTATAAATTTTCATTGATCACCTAGGTTAATTATTACATACATGTAGATGATTTAAAACTACTAACTGATTGTTTTAAATTGTTGTGTAAGACTACTGGAATTTCTGCTATTTCCATATAAAACACTGTTTTACTACTTTCCAAGTCAAATGGCACCACAACTATTTGCATGAAATAAATTTTTCCATTCTGTAAAAGGCTTTAATTACCAAAAAATGCATTTCGCACCTTTGGTAGTAACTCGATGTGTAAGTAATAAATATAGACTATTTTATGGCTGCTGTAATAAAATACGTTGAGGCTGGTGGCTGGTTCAACCAAGTTTTCTAAAAAAAGCTTCTGAAAACACCTAACTAATGGAATAAGATATTCTTGATTACAGTTACAGTAGTTGATAAAAGTACAGAAAAATGAACTCGGTATATTTTTCCAGTATTATATCTTTGCAAGCATGTGAATACCACATTGTTTCCAACCATTTGAACTAAGTTTAAAAACTTAAGAAACGTTAGTACATATGACAAAGTAAATTTTGTTTTAGTAGCTTTTGCAGGAGAAAATTAATGTGTTCCAGCTTTGCTATACAACAGAATAAATTCATTACTAATGGCTTTTAAAAATATCAAAATGTTTTACAGAATATAACAGATTCATTTTATCACTTAATCACTTTTTATTTACCACTAGTTTAATGACAACCACATTCTGGTTCTAATAAAACTTGAAACTTACAAAAGCAACAATAATTATTTGATTTCAAGGTATTAGTTATTATTGAATCACCATAATAACTTCACAAGCTATTATACTTATAAAAACTGACTAAAACTTTTTTTCAGACACTATCTCTACAAAAATATGTGACTATTTAACTAGTTTTAACTAATGGTAAAGTTTATGAACATCAATTGTCATACAATTAAAGGTGTAGCTGGTTTTTGATGCTGATATGAAGACTTTGAAGCCAGAAATGCCTGTTTATATATGAGAAGCAAATATCCAACTTTGTGATAACCATCTTCTAACTTTTTTTAGGTTTCATGAAACATTATAGTCGAAAGTTTTTACAAAAACTGACTGTGCTGGAATTTTAAGAATTAATTTCTCTTTCGAGATCAGAAACTTGAGGGAATATTGTTGAGGCATTTTTCAGAGGTAATTTGTTGACTTTTGACCATCTTGATTAAAATCAACTTTGAAATCAAAATAATTAGACATCGAACTTAAAAGAGTTTTACATTTAATAATGTGTAGTTTCAATAATTGGCATTTTAAAATTTTAGGAATTGTCTCATAATGGCTGAGTTTCCAGCATTGTGCAGGGTGTGTCAAAAGTCCTAAAAGCTGTTTCTAAGTAACAGCATAAAACAATCAAACCAAGTCTTGCACAGGATGTTATACCAGAAATGTCACTTCTATTTGTAACAATTTTCTAATAACTTTATCTACTTCCTTTGTTATAATAACAAATCTTAATTAAGGGAATATTGCTAGGAAATCAATAGAGCTGTTTTGTTGGTAGGTGATAAACGATGGTGATAACAATAAATAATTTTATGATATTAACTATTGTTTTCCAGTATATTTTGAGTCTCTAATTGAAGCACATCGAGGGAAAAGCGCCCATTTGATACTGTTGGAAGATTTCAGGTTTAACTACCATCTGATAGAGGACTTTCCGCTAATTCCATTGATATATAACATTTTATTCTTCTGACAGTTTTGAGTGAGTTTGTTGCAGGAAAACAACCACAAGACTAGGAGTTTCAGTAAAACAATGATTTGAAAAATTGAGCGCTGAAGGCTAACAAATATCATAACTCCTGCACCCTTTAGCATCATCATAGCAACGATACATCTAACCAGTGCTAGCAAAACAGAATGAAGGCCCCTATACCAATTAGACTATGCTGAGTTTATTGCTCTCAGTTAAGAAGCTCTAAAACAAGTAGTTCTTAAAATACAGCTATGTAAAGTGGACTTAAAATATTACGATAAATTATTAAAATATTAGGACCTATAAAATGTCGTTAATTTTTATTTTTGAGCTATTTTTATGCCAAAATTTTCTAGAGAACATGCCAAAAAATCTTGTAGTGTAAGAATACATTAACAGTGGGTAAAATGGTTTTCCAACTTTGGAAGCCTCTAGACAAAAACAACAAAAGAGTCAAATGTGTCCTTTTCCATTGGTGTGCTTCAAATGATGATGAATATGTGCTCGATAGATCTGCTACTACTGTAAATGTCTTTACGTGTTTTTTTAATTCTCATGGACTTTTACAGTTTTTGCCTGATTAATGGTGAAGCACATTTTTTATCACATTTGTTGTAGGTTGCCAGACTTTTTACAAGTGTTTTACTAAATGAATATCACTGGATTATGAACACATTTAGTTACTTTTGATAAAACTTTAAAAACTTTAAATTGCTGTACCAAATACCCAGGGTTATTGACACACTTTGACAAAAATGGCCAGGCCTTGAAGGTTGAAACAATCCTCTAAAAACTAAATAAAAACTTGAGACATATATAGTTAATAAAAAAAAAACAGCTTAGTGATGATATGATAGCTTTTGTAATTTATGGTAGGTTGCTGTTTCAACTTACCTGAGTAGTGATCCAGTGAGGTTGAACGAAATCAATTTAAATATCTCCAGTGAATCCAAATTTTCAATGACCAAAGAATTATCAGAACTCATGCGACATTGAGATAAGTCCAGCTCTTTAAGGTTCGGCAGTGAAGCGAATCTAAAAGAGAAGGTGTAGTACCATCCAATAAATTCAAATCCTACAGTTAATGATTAATGCTACCTGTTAACACAAATTATATTTATAATAATGTGAGTGTTCCGTCTTCAGTTCTACATGTCAACAGTCTAACCACAAATAATTTAGGTAATCCCACATTGACAGCCTACAGTTACATTATATTAAGCAAATCGATACTTCAATGCCAAAAACTGAAGCAATAAAGTAACGAAAATGTTTTTTATTTGCCAATTTGGCACAAAAGCACAACTGTAGATCATGCAAAAACCATAGGGTTGTTAAAACAGGAATAAACCCAGGAATAAATTAATCAAGATGAAAAGTCATGACAAAAATATGATACAAAGTCTAATCTGGTTTGGCCAAAATAAGTTCATTAGTAATTTAGAGTTTATGTTGTAATGTTTTTCTATTGGTTATGTTATTAGTCTAACGTACCTGGTTTTTGCGTCCTACCTCTCGCGTGCTCGCAGTTAAGATGCCGCTATCCCCCCTTCTCCTCGCGAACCGGACATCCGGTTCTCCGCATCACATCTCCCTCTCTCTCTTCCCTTTATCTCTTGTTTTTAGCCCTGTCTATTACCCGCTCTATTGTTCTCTGAAACTATTACCTTTTCCTTAAGCCCTGACTATTGTTCCCATTCATTCCTTCTACCTCACATACTCCCGAAGAGTAGGGACATCTAGCCGGATGTCTCTATTTCTTATCTCCGGTTGTTCAGCAAAGCGAACTCTCCGCTGCCTGACTGGTGACTTTCTCTCCCTTGTCTCTCTATCTATCCTTCTGATTTGTTGTTGTTTCTTTTCCTCCCTGTTAACCCTTTCTGCGCCTTGCCCCCTGGCTCTTTCTCTTTCAATAGCTCTTTCAGCTATTTGCCTATCTTCTCTAGCTCTTACCACATCTCTTTCGTATTCTCTTTCCACTGCTGCCATTTCGCTTTCGAACCTTGTTCTTATTTCCGCTTTCTTTTGTTCTCTATCTTGTCTTGCTCTTTCTATCACCTCTCTTTCTCTTCTCATCCATATGCTCTCTTCCTCCTGTTGACTACCTTCTCTCTCTTGGGTTTCCCTCGCAGCTTCGACGTTCCTTTCCTCCGAACTTCCCTCTCTATTTAACCTCTCCCTATTAATCTCCTTTCTCTCGTTTCCTCTTTCTGTCCCTGCCCTAGTGTCTCTCCTTAGAGGCCGATACAGACGTTCCCTCAAGTCCCTCGCACTCCTTCTCCTGGTCGCTATGTATCTACACATAGTCTCAGATAGCACCCTCGCCCTGTGATCGTTAGGGTGGACTTCGTCCTTCAAATGTTCCCTGTTGAAAAAAAAACAGGCCATCCTGACCTCTTCCGAAGAGGCGGGTGCACAAGTTCGGCGTGCCCTCCTTCTTGTTGGAGTTGAGGGTGCATATGAGCCTATTTAGGCGACCTATAATGCCGTACTGTGCAGCTGGCACCCTGGTAGAGGGGTAAAAGGAGCAGAGGATTACTCCCGGTCTATTGGATGCCCTTCTCAGGGTCTGCTCGTACTTGGAAACTTTGTCCCCATCCACGGCGTCATCTCTTCGGCTCATGATGTCGGGAACTCCGGAAATGACAATCTTTATTCCGGGGATTCCGCACCTGTACAACAGCTCCTCCAGGGTGGCTCCTCCTAGGGCAATTTTTTTCACCCCCACTGGTGGTGTGATGTAATGAGCTATGCTGTTCCCGACTACGGTGTAGTCCTCCATCTCTATTATTACTTTCTCTATTATTATTGCTCTTTCTCTTTCTATTAAACCCCTTTTTTTTCCGTGCTGTTAACCTCCTCACTTTCTATTGTCAAGCCTTTCTTTTACTTTGAGCCCTTTCTATTGAATCCAACTTTGGTTGTAATATTCCAAGTGTCTACAACAGAAGTTATTTGGAATAAACAAAATCATTGTCACGTTTATTTATTCTATCTCTAGTACTCTTTCTTATTGGGTTACTATTACTATTGTCTCCTACCCATGTTTTCTTTCTATTCCCTTCCCTACTATTACTAACTACTTCCTTATCTTGAGACTCTATCATGTAGCGCGAAGCTTTTTCAAATAGTAATCTCAGGTGTTTCCTATTCCTTCGTACTCTTCTTCCGTTCATAGCCACCCAGAAGTTATTTGGTTCTAAAGCCTCCTTAATAACTGTTGCCTCTCTCCCTTCATCTTCGTGGTTTATTTTCACCCATACTCTATCCCCTTCTTTTAATACGGACAATCTCTTTGGCCTCTTTACCCTATCAAAATTGCTTTTCTGTCTCTCTTTGAGGTGTCTATCTCTTTCTTTGAACTGTCCGAGATTGGGTATGACTAAGTGCTGTCCTGGTAACTCATTTCGAATTCTTCTATTATACATTAACTCATCTGGCCTATTTCCACTTTCCAGTGGGGTAGTTCTATAGGCTAGCAAGGCCAGGTTCTTGTCCTTTTCTTTCCTCCACAAACTTTTTATTATCCCTACCGCTCTCTCCGCTAAGCCATTACTTTCAGGATATCTAGGACTACTAGTTTCTCCTATTATGTTGTACCTTATTAAAATTTCCCTCCATTCGGGTGAGTTGTAACATGGTCCGTTATCGCTACGTACTTTTAATGGGGCTCCCAACCTTGCTATTATTCCTGCGAATTTCAACGCCAATTCTCTTCCTGTTTGGTTATTCATCTGAACTACCTCTATCCATTTCGAGTAGTAGTCCATGAAAATAACGTAGCGCCTTCCTTCGAACTCGAACAAGTCTGTTCCGATCTCTTGCCAAGGTTTCTCTGGTAATGGAGTGTTACACATCGGCTCATGTGACATCCTTCTATTTTTTATACATACCTCACAGCGTTCCACCATCTCTATTATCTCTTTTCTAATCCCTGGCCACCACACTGAATCTTGACACCTTCGGTACGTCTTGACCTGGCCCTGATGTCCACTATGGAGTTTTTCCATTATTTCCTTTCTCAAATTAATAGGTATGTAAACCCTGGCGTTCCACATAATCATTCCATTTACCACGCTGAGCTCATCCTTCTTTTCCTTCAACCTTTTTGCCTCGCCGCATATTGCATATTTCCATCCTGTTTCTATTCCTTTCATCACTGTCTGATACGTTTCATCCGTTTCCGCGTACCCTTTAATTTTCTCTATTAGCACATCCTCTATTGCTGCTACTATCCTACTAGCATGGTTTTCCACTCTTTGTAATTTTATTTCGTCTCTTTTTGATGCTGGTCTTGATAACAGGTCAGCCAAAAACATCTTGTCTCCTGGTGTGTGAAAAAGATTATATCTGTATCTCATCATCCTCATCTTAAATCTTTGAATCCTTAATGACAAGTCTGACAGATCTTTGTTTCCCAGCAGCGGAACCAGTGGCTTATGATCAGTCTCAACTTCAAAGTCTCTCCCCACCAAGTAGAAATCGAATTTGTCACATGCCCATGCTACGGCCAGTGCCTCCTTCTCTATTTGTCCATACTTTTGCTCTGCTTCACTCATTTTTCTTGAGGCATAGGCTACTGGTTGCCATCTTCCTTCTCTATTCATCTGCAGCAAAGCTGCTCCCAATGTAAGTTTACTGGCATCTGCTGTTATCCGGTGTTTACTACTATTATCAAATAAAGTCAAGACTGGTGCCGTAGAAATGATCTCCTTAATCTTTTCGAAGCCCTTCTGCTGTTCCTCATTCCTGAAGCAATCTTTTGAGATGTGTCCGAAACTATCACATGTATAGCATTGTACTCCAGATCTCCCTGTACCGATATTACCTTTGTTTCTTGCTCCTCCGTCAGCTCTACCTCCTATCCTTTGTATTAACTCATCGTCCTCTTCTTCTCCTATTACTTGATCTATCGTTTCTTTTTCCCTTGTTGTTATTATCCCCGCTGCTATTGTGGCCGACTCGTACTGACTGCACCTAGCTCTTGCCTTCTCTAGAGTGATATTCTTCTTAAGTAACAACTCTTTTCTCATTTTATCATCATTCATACCCATTATCAAAACCTGCAGTATTAGATCTTTTTCTAACTCCTCCAGCCTGCATTGTTTTGCTGCCCTTTCTATTCTTTCTATAAACCTGCATAAATCTTCACAATTATCCTGTTTCATAGTAAATAATCTGTGTCTCGTTGCTACTATATTTTCCTTTTCAGAAAAATAATCGTCAAATTTTTCTTTAATGTCGTCATATTGCATGGCGTCGACCTCTATCTCCCATGTTTCAAAAATATCATACCCCTTCTCTCCCATGCAGTCCAACAGAAACGCTGCCTTTTTTTGTTCTAAATCGTATTCTTCTGATTCTACTTTTCTTGTCACCCTGGTGTGTTCCTTTCTTTTTAATCCTGCCGACACAATTGCTATCTCAAATCTCTTAATAAATCTCCTCCATCCTTCCAATTCGGCTCCTGTTTCTAGTCTCAGCTCGGGTGTCTTAACCCCCTTCCCGAAAATACTATTGTTGTGTCTGTCGCTCATTTTCCAAGTTATTATCTTCAATCCTTCACTATTGTATAACTTATAATTTCTTATAACTTATAACTCAACTATTATCCTCGCAAATTCTCTCTCTAATCATCAACTATTCGCTATTGCCTAAAAATTTGATTATTATCGCTGACTTACTGAAATTTCCTTGTAGTCTCCACTCTTGACACCATCTAACGTACCTGGTTTTTGCGTCCTACCTCTCGCGTGCTCGCAGTTAAGATGCCGCTATCCCCCCTTGTCCTCGCGAACCGGACATCCGGTTCTCCGCATCACAATTAGATCTTAATTATTTATGTGTTTATGATTAAGATATTACTTTTTTTGTTTTGTTGGTAATATGTACACTGAATGGTTAATAGTGAAAGCAGATTTTTGAGCTCGTTGAATGTAAGTGTTTCCTAAATTCATCTGAAACTATGTTTATCAAAATATGGCATGAATATGTCAAACCCATTGAAAAAATCGAGAGAATATTTTTGACGCTTTGGGATTTGAAAATTTTCAGGTAGATATTTTTGAAAAACTGAAAAAATAAAAAACATAAAACAAAAAACAAACATCAACGTGGATAAATAACCGTCCACTGTAAGCGTGCAGGAAAAATTCTGTAAAAATTTTCATTGATCACCTAGGTTAATTATTACATACATGTAGATGATTTAAAACTACTAACTGATTGTTTTAAATTCTTGTGTAAGACTACTAGAATTTCTGCTATTTCCATATAAAACACTGTTTTACTACTTTCCAAGTCAAATGGCACCACAACTATTTGCATGAAATAAATTTTTCCATTCTGTAAAAGGCTTTAATTACCAAAAAAGGCAATTCGCACCTTTGGTAGTAACTCGATGTGTAAGTAATAAATATAGACTATTTTATGGCTGCTGTAATAAAATACGTTGAGGCTGGTGGCTGGTTCAACCAAGTTTTCTAAAAAAAGCTTCTGAAAACACCTAACTAATGGAATAAGCTATTCTTGATTACGGTTACGGTAGTTGATAAAAGTACAGTGAAATGAACTTGGTATATTTTTCTAATATTATATCTATGCAAGCATGTGAATACCACATTGTTCCCAACCATTTGAACTAAGTTTGAAAACTTAAGAAACGTTAGTACATATGATAAAGTAAATTTTCTTTTAGTAGCTTTTTTGGGAGAAAATTAATGTGTTCCAGTTTTGCAATACAACAGAATAAATTCATTACTAATGGCTTTTAGAAATATCAAATTGTTTTACAGAGTATTACAGATTCATTTTATCACCTAATCACTTTTTATTTACCACTAGTTTAATGACAAACACATTTTGGTTCTAATAAAACTTGAAACTTACAAAAGCAACACTAATTATTTAATTTCAAGGTATTAGATATTAATGAATCACCTTAATAACTTCAAAAGCTATTATAACTATAAAAACTGATTAAAAGTTTTTTTCAGACACCAACTCTACAAAAATGTGTGACTATTTAACTAGTTTTAAAGAATGGTAAAGTTTATGAACATCAATTGTCATACAACTAAAAGTGTAGTTGGTTTTTGATGCTGATATGAAGATTATGAAGCCAGAAATGCCTGTTGATATATGAGAAGCAAATATCCAACTTTGTGATAACCATCTTCTAACTTTTTTTAGGTTTCATGAAACATTATGGTCGAAAGTTTTTACAAAAACTGACTGTGCTGGAATTTTAAGAATTAATTTCTCTTTCGAGATCAGAAACTTGAGGGAATATTGTTGAGGCATTTTTCAGAGGTAATTTGTTGACTTTTGACCATCTTGATTAAAATCAACTTTGAAATCAAAATAATTAGACATCGAACTTAAAAGAGTTTTACATTTAATAATGTGTAGTTTCAATAATTGGCATTTTAAAATTTTAGGAATTGTCTCTTAACGACTGAGTTTCCAGCATTGTGCAGGGTGTGTCAAAAGTCCTAAAAGCTGTTTCTAAGTAACAGCATAAAACAATCAAACTAAGTCTTGCACAGGATGTTATACCAGAAATGTCACTTCTATTTCTAACAATTTTTTAATAACTTTATCTACCTCATTTGTTATAATAACAAATCTTAATTAAGGGAATATTGTTAGGAAATCAATAGAGCTGTTTTGTTGGTAGGTAATAAACGATGGTGATAACAATAAATAATTTTATGATATTAACTATTGTTTTCCAGTATATTTTGAGTCTCTAATTGAGGCACATCGACAGAAAAGGGCCCCTTTGATACTGTTGGAAGATTTCAGGTTTAACTACCATCTGATAGAGAACTTTCCGCTAATTCCATTGATATATAACATTTTATTCTTCTGACAGTTTTGAGTGAGTTTGTTGCAGGAAAACAACCACAAGACTAGGAGTTTCAGTAAAACAATGATTTGAAAAATTGAGCGCTGAAGGCTAACAAATATCATAACTCCTGCACCCTTTAGCATCATCATAGCAACGATACATCTAACCAGTGCTAGCAAAACAGAATGAAGGCCCCTATACCAATTAGACTATGCTGAGTTTATTGCTCTCAGTTAAGAAGCTCTAAAACAAGTAGTTCTTAAAATACAGCTATGTGAAGTGGACTTAAAATATTACGATAAATTATTAAAATATTAGGACCTATAAAATGTCGTTAATTTTTATTTTTGAGCTATTTTTATGCCAAAATTTTCTAGAGAACATGCCAAAAAATCTTGTAGTGTAAGAATACATTAACAGTGAATGAAATGGTTTTCCAACTATGGAAGCCTCTAGACAAAGACAACAAAAGTGTCAAATGTGTCCCTTTCCATTGGTGTGCTTCAAATGATGATGAATATGTGCTCGATAGATCTGCTACTACTGTAAATGTCTTTACGTGTTTTTTTAATTCTCATGGACTTTTACAGTTTTTGCCTGATTAATGGTGAAGCACATTTTTTATCACATTTGTTGTAGGTTGCCAGACTTTTTACAAGTGTTTTACTAAATGAATATCACTGGATTATGAACACATTTAGTTACTTTTGATAAAACTTTAAAAACTTTAAATTGCTGTACCAAATACCCAGGGTTATTGACACACTTTGACAAAAATGGCCAGGCCTTGAAGGTTAAAACAATCCTCTAAAAACTAAATAAAAACTTGAGACATATATAGTTAATAAAAAAAAACAGCTTAGTGATGATATGATAGCTTTTGTAATTTATGGTAGGTTGCTGTTTCAACTTACTTGAGTAGGGATCCAGTGAGGTTGAACGAAATCAATTTAAATATCTCCAGTGAATCCAAATTTTCAATGACCAAAGAATTATCAGAACTCATGCGACATTGAGATAAGTCCAGCTCTTTAAGGTTCGGCAGTGAAGCGAATCTAAGAGAGAAGGTGTAGTACCATCCAATAAATTCAAATCCTACAGTTAATGATTAATGCTACCTGTTAACACAAATTATATCTATAATAATGTGAGTGTTCCGTCTTCAGTTCTACATGTCAACAGTCTAACCACAAATAATTTAGGTAATCCCACATTGACAGCCTACAGTTACATTATATTAAGCAAATCGATATTTCATTGCCAAAAACTGAAGCAATAAAGTAACGAAAATGTTTTTGATTTGCCAATTTGGCACAAAAGCACAACTGTAGATCATGCAAAAACAATAGGGTTGTTAAAACAGGAATAAACCCAGGAATAAATTAATCAAGATAAAAAGTCATGACAAAAATATGATACAAAGTCTAATCTGGTTTGGCCAAAATAAGTTCATTAGTAATTTAGAGTTTATGTTGTAATGTTTTTCTATTGGTCATGTTATTAGATCTTAATTATTTATGTGTTTATGATTAAGATATTACTTTTTTTGTTTTGTTGGTAATATGTAAACTGAATGGTTAATAGTGAAAGCAGATTTTTGAGCTCGTTGAATGTAAGTGTTTCCTAAATTCATCTGAAACTATGTTTATCAAAATATGGCATGAATATGTCAAACCCATTGAAAAAATCGAGAGAATATTTTTGACGCTTTGGGATTTGAAAATTTTCAGGTAGATATTTTTGAAAAACAGAAAAAATAAAAAACATAAAACAAAAAACAAACATCAACGTGGATAAATAACCGTCCACTGTAAGCGTGCAGGAAAAATTCTGTAAAAATTTTCATTGATCACCTAGGTTAATTATTACATACATGTAGATGATTTAAAACTACTAACTGATTGTTTTAAATTCTTGTGTAAGACTACTAGAATTTCTGCTATTTCCATATAAAACACTGTTTTACTACTTTCCAAGTCAAATGGCACCACAACTATTTGCATGAAATAAATTTTTCCATTCTGTAAAAGGCTTTAATTACCAAAAAATGCATTTCGCACCTTTGGTAGTAACTCGATGTGTAAGTAATAAATATAGACTATTTTATGGCTGCTGTAATAAAATACGTTGAGGCTGGTGGCTGGTTCAACCAAGTTTTCTAAAAAAAGCTTCTGAAAACACCTAACTAATGGAATAAGCTATTCTTGATTACGGTTACGGTAGTTGATAAAAGTACAGTGAAATGAACTTGGTATATTTTTCTAATATTATATCTATGCAAGCATGTGAATACCACATTGTTCCCAACCATTTGAACTAAGTTTGAAAACTTAAGAAACGTTAGTACATATGATAAAGTAAATTTTCTTTTAGTAGCTTTTTTGGGAGAAAATTAATGTGTTCCAGTTTTGCAATACAACAGAATAAATTCATTACTAATGGCTTTTAGAAATATCAAATTGTTTTACAGAATATTACAGATTCATTTTATCACCTAATCACTTTTTATTTACCACTAGTTTAATGACAACCACATTTTGGTTCTAATAAAACTTGAAACTTACAAAAGCAACACTAATTATTTGATTTCAAGGTATTAGTTATTAATGAATCACCTTAATAACTTCAAAAGTTATTATAACTATAAAAACTGACTAAAACTTTTTTTCAGACACCAACTCTACAAAAATGTGTGACTATTTAACTAGTTTTAAATAATGGTAAAGTTTATGAACATCAATTGTCATACAACTAAAAGTGTAGTTGGTTTTTGATGCTGATATGAAGATTATAAAGCCAGAAATGCCTGTTGATATATGAGAAGCAAATATCCAACTTTGTGATAACCATCTTCTAACTTTTTTTAGGTTTTATTAAACATTATAGTCGAAAGTTTTTACAAAAATTGACTGTGCTGGAATTTTAAGAATTAAGTTCTTTTTCGAGATGAGAAATTTGAGGGAATATTGTTGGGGCATTTTTCACAGGTAACTTGTTGTTTTTTGACCATCTTGATTAAAATCAACTTTGAAATCAAAATAATTAGACATCGAGCTTAAAAGAGTTTTACATTTAATAATGTGTAGTTTCAATAATTGGCATTTTAAAATTTTAGGAATTGTCTCTTAACGGCTGAGTTTCCAGCATTGTGCAGGGTGTGTCAAAAGTCCTAAAAGCTGTTTCTAAGTAACAGCATAAAACAATCAAACTAAGTCTTGCACAGGATGTTATACCAAAAATGTCACTTCTTTTTGTAACAATTTTCTAATAACTTTATCTACCTCCTTTGTTATAACAACAAATCTTAATTAAGGGAATATTGCTAGGAAATCAATAGAGCTGTTTTGTTGGTAGGTAATAAACGATGGTGATAACAATAAATAATTTTATGATATTAACTATTGTTTTCCAGTATATTTTGAGTCTCTAATTGAGGCACATCGAGGGAAAAGGGCCCATTTGATACTGTTGGAAGATTTCAGGTTTAACTACCATCTGATAGAGAACTTTCCGCTAATTCCATTGATATATAACATTTTATTCTTCTGACAGTTATGAGTGAGTTTGTTGCAGGAAAACAACCACAAGACTAGGAGCTTCGGTAAACCAATGATTTTAGAAATTGAGCGCTGAAGACTAACAAAAATCATAACTCCTGCACCGTTTAGCATCATCATAGCAACGATACATCTAACCAGTGCTAGCAAAACAGAATGAAAGCCCCTTTACCAATTAGACTATGCTGAGTTTATTGCTCTCAGTTAAAAAGCTCTAAAACAAGTAGTTCTTAAAATACAGCTATGTGAAGTGGACTTAAAATATTACGATAAATTATTAAAATATTAGGACCTATAAAATGTCGTTAATTTTTATTTTTGAGCTATTTTTATGCCAAAATTTTCTAGAGAACATGCCAAAAAATCTTGTAGTGTAAGAATACATTAACAGTGAATGAAATGGTTTTCCAACTATGGAAGCCTCTAGACAAAGACAACAAAAGTGTCAAATGTGTCCTTTTCCATTGGTGTTCTTCAAATGATGATGAATATGTGCTCGATAGATCTGCTACTACTGTAAATGTCTTTACGTGTTTTTTTAATTCTCATGGACTTTTACAGTTTTTGCCTGATTAATGGTGAAGCACATTTTTTATCACATTTGTTGTAGGTTGCCAGACTTTTTACAAGTGTTTTACTAAATGAATATCACTGGATGATGAACACATTTAGTTACTTTTGATAAAACTTTAAAAACTTTAAGTTGCTGTACCAAATACCCAGGGTTATTGACACACTTTGACCAAATTGGCCAGGCCTTGAAGGTTAAAACAATCCTCTAAAAACTAAATAAAAACTTGAGACATATATAGTTAATAAAAAAAACAGCTTAGTGATGATATGATAGCTTTTGTAATTTATGGTAGGTTGCTGTTTCAACTTACCTGAGTAGTGATCCAGTGAGGTTGAACGAACTCATTTTAAATATCTCCAGTGAATCCAAATTTTCAATTACCAAAGAATTATCAAAACTCATGCGACATTGAGATAAGTCCAGCTCTTTAAGGTTCGGCAGTGAAGCGAATCTAAAAGAGAAGGTGTAGTACCATCCAATAAATTCAAATCCTACAGTTAATGATTAATGCTACCTGTTAACACAAAATATATCTATAATAATGTGAGTGTTCCGTCTTCAGTTCTACATGTCAACTGTCTAACCACAAATAATTTAAGTAATCCCACATTGACAGCCTACAGTTACATTATATTAAGCAAATCGATATTTCAATGCCGAAAACTGAAGCAATAAAGTAACAAAAATGTTTTTTATTTGCCAATTAGACACAAAAGCACAACTGTAGATCATGCAAAAACAATAGGGTTGTTAAAACAGGAATAAACCCAGGAATAAATTAATCAAGATAAAAAGTCATGACAAAAATATGATACAAAGTCTAATCTGGTTTGGCCAAAATAAGTTCAATAGTAATTTAGAGTTTATGTTGTAATGTTTTTCTATCGGTTATGTTATTAGATCTTAATTATTTATGTGTTTATGATTATGATATTACTTTTTTTGTTTTGTTGGTAATATGTACACTGAATGGTTAATAGTGAAAGCAGATTTTTGAGCTCTTTGAATGTAAGTGTTTCCTAAATTCATCTGAAACTATGTTTATCAAAATATGGCATGAATATGTCAAACCCATTGAAAAAATCGAGAGAATATTTTTGACGCTTTGGGATTTGAAAATTTTCAGGTAGATATTTTTGAAAAACTGAAAAAATAAAAAACATAAAACAAAAAACAAACATCAACGTGGATAAATAACCGTCCACTGTAAGCGTGCAGGAAAAATTCTGTATAAATTTTCATTGATCCCCTAGGTTAATTATTACATACATGTAGATGATTTAAAACTACTAACTGATTGTTTTAAATTGTTGTGTAAGACTACTAGAATTTCTGCTATTTCCATATAAAACACTGTTTTACTATTTTCCAAGTCAAATGGCACCACAACTATTTGCATGAAATAAATTTTTCTATTCTGTAAAAGGCTTTAATTACCAAAAAATGCATTTCGCACCTTTGGTAGTAACTCGATGTGTAAGTAATAAATATAGACTATTTTATGGCTGCTGTAATAAAATACGTTGAGGCTGGTGGCTGGTTCAACCAAGTTTTCTAAAAAAAGCTTCTGAAAACACCTAACTGATGGAATAAGATATTCTTGATTACAGTTACAGTAGTTGATAAAAGTACAGAGAAATGAACTTGGTATATTTTTCTAGTATTATATCTTTGCAAGCATGTGAATACCACATTGTTCCCAACCATTTGAACTAAGTTTAAAAACTTAAGAAACGTTAGTAAAAATTATGATAAAGTAAATTTTGTTTTAGTAGCTTTTTCAGGAGAAAATTAATGTGTTCCAGCTTTGCAATACAACAGAATAAATTCATTACTAATGGCTTTTAGAAATATCAAAATGTTTTACAGAATATTACAGATTCATTTTATCACCTAATCACTTTTTATTTACCACTAGTTTAATGACAACCACATTTTGGTTCTAATAAAACTTGAAACTTACAAAAGCAACAATAATTATTTGATTTCAAGGTATTAGTATTATTAATGAATCACCATAATAACTTCACAAGCTATTATACTTATAAAAACTGACTAAAACTTTTTTTCAGACACTATCTCTACAAAAATATGTGACTATTTAACTAGTTTTAACTAATGGTAAAGTTTATGAACATCAATTGTCATACAATTTAAGGTGTAGCTGGTTTTTGATGCTGATATGAAGATTATGAAGTCAGAAATGCCTGTTGATATATAAGAAGCAAACATCCAACTTGGTGATAACCATCTTCTAACTTTTTTTAGGTTTCATGAAACATTATAGTCGAAAGTTTTTACAAAAACTGACTCTGCTGGAATTTTAAGAATTAATTTCTCTTTCGAGATCAGAAACTTGAGGGAATATTGTTGAGGCTTTTTTCAGAGGTAATTTGTTGACTTTTGACCATCTTGATTAAAATCAACTTTGAAATCAAAATAATTAGACATCGAACTTAAAAGAGTTTTACATTTAATAATGTGTAGTTTCAATAATTGGCATTTTAAAATTTTAGGAATTGTCTCTTAACGGCTGAGTTTCCAGCATTGTGCAGGGTGTGTCAAATGTCCTAAAAGCTGTTTTTAAGTAACAGCATAAAACAATCAAACTAAGTCTTGCACAGGATGTTATACCAGAAATGTCACTTCTATTTGTAAAAATTTTCTAATAAATTTATCTACTTCCTTTGTTATAATAACAAATCTTAATTAAGGGAATATTGCTAGGAAATCAATAGAGCTGTTTTCTTGGTAGGTAATAAACGATGGTGATAACAATAAATAATTTTATGATATTAACTATTGTTTTCCAGTATATTTTGAGTCTCTAATTGAGGCACATCGAGGGAAAAGCGCCCATTTGATACTGTTGGAAGATTTCAGGTTTAACTACCATCTGATAGAGAACTATCCACTGTTCCAATGATATATAACATTTTATTCTTCTGATAGTTATGAGTGAGTTTGTTGCAGGAAAACAACCACAAGACTAAGATTTTCGGTAAACCAATGATTTTAGAAATTGAGCGCTGAAGACTAACAAAAATCATAACTCCTGCACCGTTTAGCATCATCATAGCAACGATACATCTAACCAGTGCTAGCAAAACAGAATGAAGGCCCCTATACCAATTAGACTATGCTGAGTTTATTGCTCTCAGTTAAGAAGCTCTAAAACAGGTAGTTCTTAAAATACAGCTATGTGAAGTGGACTTAAAATATTACGATAAATTATTAAAATATTAGGACCTATAAAATGTCGTTAATTTTTATTTTTGAGCTATTTTTATGCCAAAATTTTCTAGAGAACATGCCAAAAAATATTCTAGTGTAAGAATACATTAACAGTGAATGAAATGGTTTTCCAACTATGGAAGCCTCTAGACAAAGACAACAAAAGTGTCAAATGTGTCCTTTTCCATTGGTGTTCTTCAAATGATGATGAATATGTGCTCGATAGATCTGCTACTACTGTAAATGTCTTTACGTGTTTTTTTAATTCTCATGGACTTTTACAGTTTTTGCCTGATTAATGGTGAAGCACACTTTTTATCACATTAGCTGTAGGTTGCCAGACTTTTTACTAGTGTTTTACTAAATTAATATCACTGTATTATGAACACATTTAGTTACTTTTGATAAAACTTTAAAAACTTTAAATTGCTGTACCAAATACCCAGGGTTATTGACACACTTTGACAAAAATGGCCAGGCCTTAAAGGTTAAAAACAATCCTCTAAAAACTAAATAAAAACTTGAGATATATATAGTTAATAAAAGAAACAACAGCTTAGTGATGATATGATAGCTTTTGTAGTTTATGGTAGGTTGCTGTTTCAACTTACCTGAGTAGTGATCCAGTGAGGTTGGACGAACTCATTTTAAATATCTCCAGTGAATTCAAATTTTCAATGACCAAAGAATTATCAAAACTCATGTTATATTTTGATAAGTCCAGCTCTTTAAGGTTCGGCAGTGAAGCGATTCTAAAAGAGAAGGTGTAGTACCATCCAATAAATTCAAATCCTACAGTTAATGATTAATGCTACCTGTTAACACAAATTATATCTATAATAATGTGAGTGTTCCGTCTTCAGTTCTACATGTCAACTGTCTAACCACAAATAATTTAGGTAATCCCACATTGACAGCCTACAGTTACAATATATTAAGCAAATCGATATTTCAATGCCGAAAACTGAAGCAATAAAGTAACGAAAATGTTTTTTATTTGCCAATTTGGCACAAAAGCACAACTGTAGATCATGCAAAAACAATAGGGTTGTTAAAACAGGAATAAACCCAGGAATAAATTAATCAAGATAAAAAGTCATGACAAAAATATGATACAAAGTCTAATCTGGTTTGGCCAAAATAAGTTCATTAGTAATTTAGAGTTTATGTTGTAATGTTTTTCTATTGGTTATGTTATTAGATCTTAATTATTTATGTGTTTATGATTAATATATTACTTTTTTTGTTTTGTTGGTAATATGTACACTGAATTGTTAATAGTGAAAGCAGATTTTTGAGCTCGTTGAATGTAAGTGTTTCCTAAATTCATCTGAAACTATGTTTACCAAAATATGGCATGAATATGTCAAACCCATTGAAAAAATCGAGAGAATATTTTTGACGTTTTGGGATTTGAAAATTTTCAAGTGGTTATTTTTGAAAAACTGAAAAAATAACAAACATAAAACAAAAAACAAACATCAACGTGGATAAATAACCGTCCACTGTAAGCGTGCAGGAAAAATTCTGTTTAAATTTTCATTGATCACCTAGGTTAATTATTACATACATGTAGATGATTTAAAACTACTAACTGATTGTTTTAAATTCTTGTGTAAGACTACTAGAATTTCTGCTATTTCCATATAAAACACTGTTTTACTACTTTCCAAGTCAAATGGCACCACAACTATTTGCATGAAAAATATTTTTCCATTCTGTAAAAGGCTTTAAATACCAAAAAATGCATTTCGCACCTTTGGTAGTAACTCGATGTGTAAGTAATAAATATAGAATATTTTATGGCTGCTCTAATAAAATACGTTGAGGCTGGTGGCTAGTTCAACCAAGTTTTCCAAAAAAAAGCTTCTGAAAACACCTAACTAATGGAATAAGATATTTTTGATTACAGTTACAGTAGTTGATAAAAGTACAGAGAAATGAACTTGGTATATTTTTCTAGTATTATATCTTTGCAAGCATGTGAATACTACATTGTTTCCAACCATTTGAACTAAGTTTAAAAACTTAAGAAACGTTAGTACATATGATAAAGTAAATTTTGTTTTAGTAGCTTTTTCAGGAGAAAATTAATGTGTTCCAGCTTTGCAATACAACAGAATAAATTCATTACTAATGGCTTTTAGAAATATCAAAATGTTTTACAGAATATTACAGATTCATTTTATCACCTAATCACTTTTTATTTACTACTAGTTTAATGACAACCACATTCTGGTTCTAATAAAACTTGAAACTTACAAAAGCAACAATAATTATTTGATTTCAAGGTATTAGTTATTAATGAATCACCATAATAACTTCACAAGCTATTATACTTATAAAAACTTACTAAAACTTTTTTTCAGACACTATCTCTACAAAAATATGTGACTATTTAACTAGTTTTAACTAATGGTAAAGTTTATGAGCATCAATTGTCATACAATTAAAGGTGTAGCTGGTTTTTGATGCTGATATGAAGATTATGAAGCCAGAAATGCCTGTTGATATATGAGAAGCAAATATCCAACTTTGTGATAACCATCTTCTAACTTTTTTTAGGTTTCATGAAACATTATAGTCGAAAGTTTTTACAAAAATGACTGCGCTGAAATTTTAAGAATTAATTTCTCTTTCGAGATCAGAAACTTGAGGGAATATTGTTGAGGCTTTTTTCAGAGGTAATTAGTTGACTTTTGACCATCTTGATTAAAATCAACTTTGAAATCAAAATAATTAGACATCGAACTTAAAAAAGATTTTTACATTTAATAATGTGTAGTTTCAATAATTGACATTTTAAAATTTTAGGAATTGTCTCTTAACGGCTGAGTTTCCAGCATTGTGCAGGGTGTGTCAAATGTCCTAAAAGCTGTTTTTAAGTAACAGCATAAAACAATCAAACTAAGTCTTGCACAGGATGTTATACCAGAAATGTCACTTCTATTTGTAACAATTTTTTAATAACTTTATCTACTTCCTTTGTTATAATAACAAATCTTAATTAAGGGAATATTGCTAGGAAATCAATGGAGCTGTTTTGTTGGTAGGTGATAAACGATGGTGATAACAATAAATAATTTTATGATATTAACTATTGTTTTCCAGTATATTTTGAGTCTCTAATTGAGGCACATCGAGGGAAAAGCGCCCATTTGATACTGTTGGAAGATTTCAGGTTTAACTACCATCTGATAGAGAACTATCCACTGTTCCAATGATATATAACATTTTATTCTTCTGATAGTTATGAGTGAGTTTGTTGCAGGAAAACAACTACAAGACTAGGTATTTTGGTAAACCAATGATTTTAGAAATTGAGCGCTGAAGACTAACGAAAATCATAACTCCTGCACCGTTTAGCATCATCATAGCAACGATACATCTAATCAGTCCTAGCAAAATAGAATGAAGGCCCCTATACCAATTAGACTATGCTGAGTTTATTGCTCTCAGTTAAGAAGCTCTAAAACAAGTAGTTCTTAAAATACAGCTATGTGAAGTGGACTTAAAATATTACGATAAATTATTAAAATATTAGGACCTATAAAATGTCGTTAATTTTTATTTTTGAGCTATTTTTATGCCAAAATTTTCTAGAGAACATGCCAAAAAATCTTGTAGTGTAAGAATACATTAACAGTGAATGAAATGGTTTTCCAACTATGGAAGCCTCTAGACAAAGACAACAAAAGTGTCAAATGTGTCCTTTTCCATTGGTGTGCTTCAAATGATGATGAATATGTGCTCGATAGATCTGCTACTACTGTAAATGTCTTTACGTGTTTTTTTAATTCTCATGGACTTTTACAGTTTTTGCCTGATTAATGGTGAAGCACATTTTTTATCACATTTGTTGTAGGTTGCCAGACTTTTTACAAGTGTTTTACTAAATGAATATCACTGGATTATGAACACATTTAGTTACTTTTGATAAAACTTTAAAAACTTTAAATTGCTGTACCAAATACCCAGGGTTATTGACACACTTTGATAAAACTGGGCAGGCCATAAAGGTTAAAACAATCCTCTAAAAACTAAATAAAAACTTGAGACATATATAGTTAATAAAAAAACAGCTTAGTGATGATATGATAGCTTTTGTAATTTATGGTAGGTTGCTGTTTCAACTTACCTGAGTAGTGATCCAGTGAGGTTGAACAAACTCATTTTTAGTATCTCCAGTGAATCCAAATTTTCAATGACAAAAGAATTATCAGAACTCATCTGACATCCATATAAGTCCAGCTCTTTAAGGTTCGGCAGTGAAGCGATTCTAAAAGAAAAGGTGTAGTACCATCCAATAAATTCAAATCCTACAGTTAATGATTAATGCTACCTGTTAACACAAATTATATCTATAATAATGTGAGTGTTCCATCTTCAGTTCTACATGTCAACAGTCTAACCACAAATAATTTAGGTAATCCCACATTGACAGCCTACAGTTACATTATATTAAGCAAATCGATATTTCAATGCCAAAAACTTAAGCAATAAAGTAACGAAAATGTTTTTTATTTGCCAATTTGGTACAAAAGCACAACTGTAGATCATGCAAAAACAATAGGGTTGTTAAAACAGGAATAAACCCAGGAATAAGTTAATCAAGATAAAAGGTCATGACAAAAATATGATACAAAGTCTTATATGGTTTGGCCAAAATTAGTTCATTAGTAATTTAGAGTTTATGTTGTAATGTTTTTCTATTGGTTATGTTATTAGATCTTAATTATTTATGTGTTTATGATTATGATATTACTTTTTTTGTTTTGTTGGTAATATGTACACTGAATGGTTGATAGTGAAAGCAGATTTTTGAGCTCGTTGAATGTAAGTGTTTCCTAAATTCATCTGAAACTATGTTTGTCAAAATATGGCATGAAATTGTCAAACCCATTGAAAAAATCGAGATAAAATTTTTGACGCTTCGGGATTTGAAAATTTTCAGGTGGTTATTTTTGAAAAACTGAAAAAATAACAAACATAAAACAAAAAGCAAACATCAACGCGGATAAATAACCGTCCACTGTAAGCGTGCAGGAAAAATTATGTTTAAATTTTCATTGACCACCTAGGTTAATTATTACATACATGTAGATGATTAAAAACTACTAACTGATTGTTTTAAATTGTTGTGTAAGACTACTAGAATTTCTGCTATTTCCATATAAAACACTGTTTTACTACTTTCCAAGTCAAATGGCACCACAACCATCTGCATGAAAAATATTTTTTCCATTCTGTAAAAGGCTTTAATTACCAAAAAATGCATTTCGCACCTTTGGTAGTAACTCGATGTGTAAGTAATAAATATAGACTATTTTATGGCTGCTGTAATAAAATACGTTGAGGCTGGTGGCAGGTTCAACCAAGTTTTCTAAAAAAAGCTTCTGAAAACACCTAACTAATGGAATAAGATATTCTTGATTACAGTTACAGTAGTTGATAAAAGTACAGAGAAATGAACTTGGTATATTTTTCTAATATTATATCTATGCAAGCATGTGAATACCACATTGTTCCCAAACAATTGAACTAAGTTTGAAAACTTATGAAACGTTAGTACATATGATAAAATAAATTTTGTTTTAGTAGCTTTTTCGGGAGAAAATTAATGTGTTCCAGCTTTGCAATACAACAGAATAAATTCATTACTAATGGCTTTTAGAAATATCAAAATGTTTTACAGAATATTACAGATTCATTTTATCACCTAATCACTTTTTATTTACCACTAGTTTAATGACAACCACATTCTGGTTCTAATAAAACTTGAAACTTACAAAAGCAACACTAATTATTTGATTTCAAGGTATTAGTTATTAATTAATCACCTTAATAACTTCACAAGCTATTATACTTAAAAAAACTAACTAAAACTTTTTTTCAGACACCAAATCTACAAAAATATGTGAGTATTTAACTAGTTTTAACTAATGGTAAAGTTTACTAACATCAATTGTCATACAATTAAAGGTGTAGTTGGTTTTTGATGCTGATATAAAGATTATAAAGCCAGAAATGCCTGTTGATATATAAGAAGCAAATATCCAACTTTGTGATAACCATCTTCTAACTTTTTTTAGGTTTCATGAAACATTATAGTCGAAAGTTTTTAAAAAAACTGACTGTGCTGGAATTTTAAGAATTAATTTCTCTTTCAAGATCAGAAACTTGAGGGAATATTGTTGAGGCATTTTTCACAGGTAATTTGTTGACTTTTGACCATCTTGATTAAAATCAACTTTGAAATCAAAATAATTAGACATCGAACTTAAAAGAGTTTTACATTTAATAATGTGTAGTTTCAATATTTGGCATTTTAAAAATTTAGGAATTGTCTCTTAACGGCTGAGTTTCCAGCATTGTGCAGGGTGTGTCAAAAGTCCTAAAAGCTGTTTCTAAGTAACAGCATAAAACAATCAAACTAAGTCTTGCACGGGATGTTATACCAGAAATGTCACTTCTATTTGTAACAAATTTCTAATAACTTTATCTACTTCCTTTGTTATAATAACAAGTCTTAATTAAGGGAATATTGCTAGGAAATCAATAGAGCTGTTTTGTTGGTAGGTAATAAACGATGGTGATAACAATAAATAATTTTATGATATTAACTATTGTTTTCCAGTATATTTTGAGTCTCTAATTGAGGCACATCGAGGGAAAAGCGCCCATTTGATACTGTTGGAAGATTTCAGGTTTAACTACCATCTGATAGAGAACTATCCACTGTTCCAATGATATATAACATTTTATTCTTCTGATAGTTATGAGTGAGTTTGTTGCAGGAAAACAACCACAAGACTAAGATTTTCGGTAAACCAATGATTTTAGAAATTGAGCGCTGAAGACTAACAAAAATCATAACTCCTGCACCGTTTAGCATCATCATAGCAACGATACATCTAACCAGTGCTAGCAAAACAGAATGAAGGCCCCTATACCAATTAGACTATGCTGAGTTTATTGCTCTCAGTTAAGAAGCTCTAAAACAGGTAGTTCTTAAAATACAGCTATGTGAAGTGGACTTAAAATATTACGATAAATTATTAAAATATTAGGACCTATAAAATGTCGTTAATTTTTATTTTTGAGCTATTTTTATGCCGAAGATTTCTAGAGAACATGCCAAAAAATCTTGTAGTGTAAGAATACATTAACAGTGGGTGAAATGGTTTTCCAACTATGGAAGCCTCTAGACAAAGACAACAAAAGTGTCAAATGTGTCCTTTTCCATTGATGTGCTTCAAATGATGATGAATATGTGCTCGATAGATCTGATACTACTGTAAATGTCTTTACGTGTTTTTTTAATTCTCATGGACTTTTACAGTTTTTGCCTGATTAATGGTGAAGCACACTTTTTATCACATTAGCTGTAGGTTGCCAGACTTTTTACTAGTGTTTTACTAAATTAATATCACGGTATTATGAACACATTTAGTTACTTTTGATAAAACTTTAAAAACTTTAAATTGCTGTACCAAATACCCAGGGTTATTGACACACTTTGACAAAAATGGCCAGGCCTTAAAGGTTAAAAACAATCCTCTAAAAACTAAATAAAAACTTGAGATATATATAGTTAATAAAAGAAACAACAGCTTAGTGATGATATGATAGCTTTTGTAATTTATGGTAGGTTGCTGTTTCAACTTACCTGAGTAGTGATGCAGTGAGGTTGAACGAGCTCATTTTAAATTTCTCCAGTGAATCCGAATTTTCAATGACCAAAGAATTATCAAAACTCATGCTATATTTTGATAAGTCCAGCTCTTTAAGGTTCGGCAGTGCAGCGAATCTAAAAGAGAAGGTGTAGCACCATCCAATAAATTCAAATCCTACAGTTAATGATTAATGCTACCTGTTAACACAAATTATATCTATAATAATGTGAGTGTTCCGTCTTCAGTTCTACATGTCAACAGTCTAACCACAAATAATTTAGGTAATCCCACATTGACAGCCTACAGTTACATTATATTAAGCAAATCGATATTTCAATGCCGAAAACTGAAGCAATAAAGTAACAAAAATGTTTTTTATTTGCTAATTAGACACAAAAGCACAACTGTAGATCATGCAAAAAAAATAGGGTTGTTGAAACAGGAATAAACCCAAGAGTAAGTTAATCAAGATAAAAGGTCATGACAAAAATATGATACAAAGTCTAATCTGGTTTGGCCAAAAAAAGTTCATTAGTATTTTAGGGTTTATGTTGTAATGTTTTTTTATTGGTTATGTTATTAGATCTTAATTATTTATGTGTTTATGACTATGATATTACTTTTTTGTTTTGTTGGTAATATGTACACTGAATGGTTAATAGTGAAAGCAGATTTTTTAGCTCGTTGAATGTAAGTGTTTCCTAAATTCATTTGAAACTATGTTTATCAAAATATGACATGAAATTGTAAAACCCATTGACAAAATCGTGAAAAAATTTTTGACGCTTTCGGATTTGAAAATTTTCAGGTGGATAGTTTTAAAAAACTGAAAAAATAACAAACATAACACTAAAAACAAACATCAACGCGGATAAATAACCGTCCACTGTAAGCGTGCAGGAAAAGTTCTGTATAAATTTTCATTGACCACCTAGGTTAATTATTACATACATGTAGATGATTTAAAGCTACTAACTGATTGTTTTAAACTGTTGTGTAAGACTACTGGATTTTCTGCTAATCCCATGTAAAACACTGTTTTACTACTTTCCAAGTCAAATGGCACCACAACAATCTGCATGAAAAATATTTTTCCCATTTTGAGTTTCCAGTATGCTGAGTTTCCAGCATTGTGCAGGGTGTGTCAAAAGTCTTAAAACCTGTTTCTAAGTAACAGCATAAAACAATCAAACTAAGTCTTGCAAAGGATGTTATACCAGAAATGTCACTTCTTTTTGTAACAATTTTCTAATAACTTTATGTACTTCTTTTGTTATAATAACAAATCTTAATTAAGGGAATATTGTTAGGAAATCAATAGAGCTGTTTTGTTGGTAGGTAATAAACGATGGTGATAACAATAAATAATTTTATGATATTAACTATTGTTTTCCAGTATATTTTGAGTCTCTAATTAAGGCACATCGAGAGAAAAGGGCCCATTTGATACTGTTGTAAGATTTCAGGTTTAACTACCATCTGATAGAAAACCTTCGGCTGATTCCAATGTTATATAACATTTTAATCTTCTGACAGGAATGAGTGAGTTTGTTGCAGGAAAACAACCACAAGACTAGGTATTTTGGTAAAACAATGATTTTAGAAATTGAGCTGAAGACTAACAAAAATCATAACTCCAACACCGTTTAGCATCATCATCGTAACGATACATCTAGTCCAGGGGTGCTCAACCTTTTCATAGTGAGGGCCAATATGAAAAATTATCTGTAGGCAGGGGCCAAGATTACATCTACATAAGTTAGGTCATTGTTGCAATACTCCTTGTTTGCACACAGAGTTCCGTGAAATGATTAATTAAGATTTACAGTGCTATTTACAGTAAACTTTATTTAGGTTAGTAAAATAAATTTTACAAACTAAAGCAAATGAGATATACATGTACAGGTACATAAATTGAACATTTCATGGACAGTTACAAACACTAAAACCTGTAATTAGATATTTCAGTGTGGTACTTGGCATTGCTTTTTTCTGACTATTCTATCAATGTCAGGCTGGGTAGCTGAGGAAGCCAATCTTAGTTGCTGGGTCAAGTGTTCATCAGTGATAGTTGTCCTGCATTTATTTTTGGTATGTTTCATACGGCTGAAGAACTGATCGCATAGATAAGTCGAGCCAAACAAACTGCCCATGAGTAAAGCATGTTTGTATAGGCCTGGAAATCTTTGTTCTGGAAGAAAATCACGGTAAAATTCTACAAGTTCATAGCTGCTGTGATGCTTGATCAGCCTTTTACCAGCTTGAATATCAATCAGTTCCATTTGTAGAGGAGCAGGTGCTTCTTCTGTGTCGACTGAAAATCGGTCTTCAAAGATGTTGATATGCATGCAAGTGCCATCAAATTGAGCAAACCTTCTGCCAAGTTCAGCAGCAAGGCTAGTCAGGAGCTTTGCATTTGGCTCTGCACTGACATGATTTTCTATTTTCAAAATGTGTGCAGTTTCCATTTTGAAGTTGACCGACCCACCGATTTAATTTACACCAGAAAGCTGTTATATGTCTCCACAGTGATGATACGTGCTGTTGCTTTCCCTGTAGTTTGCGGTTGAGATCCGCCATATGCTCAGTAATGTCTGCCAGGAAAGCAAGATCATTTATCCATGCCACGTTTTTGAATTCTTCATGGTTACGTTCTTTGCCTCTCATGAAAATATCGATGGGATCTAAAAGACTGAGAAACCGACAAAGTGTTTTTGCACTACTGAGCCATCTCACTTTACAATAATATGTCACGTCTTGAAATTCTGCTTCAATCTCCTTCAGCATCTCTTTGAACTGGCAGTTGCTCAAAGCTCGAGCCCTTATGTAATTTACGGTGGATACAACCAATTCCATGACATGTCCCATCTTAAGGTGCTGTGCTCCTAAATTTTTCTGGTGAATGATGCAGTGGTACACGATAGGAGGGACATTCCACACTCTGGACTTCAACAGCAAGCCAATTAAGCCTGTGTGTTTTCCAGTCATTGCCGGCGCACCATCAGTGCATATCCCTGATAACTTCTCGAGTGGTAGATTGAAATCTTTAAGTTCTTTGAGCAGGTTGTCGAATATGTCTTGACCAGTTGTGGTACCATGAAGGCTGCTCATTGTGAGAAAATCCTCTGTGATTCTTAACTGATCATCAATACCTCTGACCATGATGGCAAGTTGTGCTATGTCTGAATTATCTGTACTCTCATCAAGCGCAATGCTAAAGTAAATAAAATTGCTTGCAACCTCTTTGAGTTTGCGCTCAATGTCCTTACTCAATGTTTCATACCTTCTAATTACGGTGTGTCTTGATAAAGAGATGCTCTCCAGTGCTTCTTTCTTGTCGGGGCAAAACTCTTCCACAAATGCTGTCAGTACCTACAATACAATAGTCAATAACAATAATTTCATGTACTGTCGAATATGCTGATAAAATTTAAATAAAACATAAAATGCATGCAAATATAATACACATATAAATGGTACCCAAACAAGAACCGGTAATATTCAGCATATTGATGAAATAGAGATAAACTTACCTCTTTTGCGAACTCTCCATGTTAAAATGGCAGCAGCCTCTGGCCAATTTTGTTAGCTATCACCAAACTACACTTTGTAGCCTTTTCACTGATTTCAGTGTAGCGGGTGAACAAGCGCTGCTGTGATGCGAGATTTTTTGACAGTGTTTCATACTTCTCTGCTCTCTCTCGGCCACTGTGCTGGTCATACTGTTGTGCATGGCGAGTAGTATAATGTCGTCGGATATTATATTATTTGAAAACTGCTATAATTTGGTTGCAAATTACGCAGACAGCCTGATTTACAGAGTGATGTTTCACAAAATAGCTTAATTTCCAATCGTTATTAAATTCTCTGCCATCTTTGTCTATCTTTCTTTTATTTGCCATGTTTGTGATTAAATGAATGAACCAATTTATAAACCAACAGTTAGCAGGTCAATTAGGGAAATCCTCTAAAAACTGGGGATTTTACCCACATGTGCAGTAAAATCAGACAGGAAGAAAAAAGTGATGCAAGGGAAGGGGATTTCCAAGAGTCATAGCATAGCTGTTAACATGGTCAGAAAGTGTGGTTACAATTGGCCTACATTTCTGCTAAGTTAGGGCCTGAACTTGGGCAGAAAATTCAGTATACAAATTTTAAATTGGTAGTCTCTGGGGGGCCGCATAAAATCATCCGGCCCCAGGGCCGCCTGTTTAGCGCCCCTGATCTAGTCAGTGCTACCAAAACAGAGAAAAGGCCCCTAGACTAATTCGACTGTGCTGAGTTTATTGCTCTCAGTTAAAAAGCTCTAAAACAAGAAGTTTTCAAAATACAGCTATTTTAAGTGGACCTAAAATATTACGATAAACTATTAAAATATTAGGACCTATAAAATGTCATTGATTCTTATTTGTGAGCTATTTTTATTTAAAAATTTGAAGAGAACATGTTTAAAAACTTTATAGTGTAAGAATACATTAACAGTCTGTGAAATGGTTTTCCAACTTTGAAAGCCTCTAGACAAAAACAACAAAAGTGTCAAATAGGTCATTTTTCATTGGTGTGCTTCAAATGATGATGAACATGTGCTTGATGGACCTGCTACTGCTGTAAATCTCTTTACGTGTAATTTTAATTATTTTGGACTTTCACAGTTTTTGCCTGAATAATGGTGAAGTACATTTTTTACCACACTTGCTGTAGGTTGCCCGAATTTGTACAAGAGTTTTACTAAATATCACTGTATTATGACCATATTTAGTTACTTTTGATAAAATTTTAAAAACTTTAAATTGCTGTACCAAATACCCAGGCTTACTGACACACTTTGACAAAAACGGCCAGGGCTTGAAGCGTTAAAAACAATCCTCTAAAAACTAAATAAAAACGTGAGACATATATAGTTAATAAAAGAAACAACAGCTTAGTGATGATATGATAGCTTTTGTAATTTATGGTAGGTTGTTGTTTCAACTTACCTGAGTAGTGATTTAGTGAAGCTAAATGAACTCATTTTAAGTTTCTCCAGTGAATCCAAATTTTCAATGACAAAAGAATTATCAGAACTTTGGCCAATTTTGTTGATAAACTTAAACCTAGTTTTTGTTGGGTTTTTGCATACTCTGGAAATGCTGCTAGCTGGCACCAAGTTTTGGTTGAATATGAGTTGATGCTGAATGATACTAAAAGGTAGAAAATACTTAGTTTTATATTGGTGTGCAGGTTACCATACTTTGTTTAATACTTAACAAGTTGAAAGGAACAACAAATAAAGTGTTTATTCTAAATGAATCTTTACTGACAATCACCACTCTGATTTCCACAGTTTGAACTAACAAACTGCTCTGATTTTGCAGAAAATTAATATTTTATCCAATAGTAACAATAAAAAGGCTACTTTCATATCATGTTCTCAGATCATTTGCTTAAACCAACCAACAGACTGCTTATTGTTTCGTTGCTGTAGACCAACCTGATTTTCGGAAATTTACATCTGCACAGTGTAAGCTTCTTTAGTGATGTAATTCTTTCTAAGGCTTCAACATCACTACTATCCAATTTGGTGTGCTTGACTTCCAATTCCTTTAGGTTTATCAGTGAAGCGAACCTGTAGCAGACAATCATGTCTGGCGATCAAAAGCTTACGATGCCCAATATTGGCTTATAGTAATATTAATTGATTAAAATAATACTCATAATTCCTAAGTATCTTGCGTTTAGAATAACCATGCAAATTATTATTATAAGTGTGATTTAATGAACGCTTTTATGGCCACTGTTATGACTATTGAGCTATAAGGCATTGTGACAATTGAGAGATAATAATTTATGGCTATAGTAATCATTTTGCTTATAAAAAATCTGTTTACATCTGAAGCAAGATAGCCATAAAGCGCTCTATTGTATTTTTACCATATACTAAACTATTATTTATAAAGCCACTTTTGGTTCCATATAAATACCCACAACATATTCAGTTCAAGTTGTGTGTTTCCGTCAGTGAATAAACTACATTAAAATCTACACTACTTCAGGCTTCAATTATTTACAAGAATACAACAGACTAAATTGGCGACAAGGATGGGATGCCGCTAAAGTAGCTAAGGAGACTGCACATAGATGCAAGGCTACAGGTGTTAACAAAGTTCAGTCTGAGAAGAAACCCACTATCAACAAGCGTAGCGGTTCTTCATCCAGCGCCAGCCAGAGAAACCGACTGCCTCCAAGCTGTTATCGATGTGGAAAGAACCACTTGGCTAACACTTGTGCGCACAAGAATTCCCAATGCAATTTTGTAAAAAACTTGGTCACATTGAACCTGCCTGCCAAACCAAAAATAAGAATGCAGTTTTAACTCAACTTGTCAAGATAATCCAATTACAACTAAAACCAAGAGCGTATAAAGAATTGCATCTCTACCCCAACTACAGCAACAGTTGAAGATTAATTATACAGAATTCACTATGGAGCTGGATACCGGAGCATGTGAAAACTTCATCATGACAGACGTTTGGAAGAAGCTTGATAAACCGATTCTGGAGCCTACCGAAGCACAATATGAATCAGCATCAAAGCATCCAATACATGCATTGGGACAATTACAAATGTTAGCAACAGTTCCTGATGAAAAGCGGATGTTCAGACTTTAAACTTCATAGTGACTGAAATTCCACATCTTAACCTTTTTGGACGCGACGCTATACAGAAGCTGCAGTAATCGGTCGATGATAAGATGAAACTCAGACCGTCAACCAAAGTTATCCCAGTCAACATGATAATCAAGGATCTCCAACTTGACCGATATTTGCAACAAGCCTGTGAGCAACTCTGCCAGGATTTTCTAAACCATTTTCAACTAGAGCTTGGATGTCTCAAGAACTTCGAATTGGAAGTCAGATTCAAGTCTGACGCCAAACCTGTTTTCTGCAAAGCCCAATCAGTCCCATTTCCCATGCAATCAGATCTAGTTCAGGCATATAAAACAGAAATCAAACAAGGAATTTGGAAACCAGTGCAGCTCAACAATTATGGATCCCAGTAGTGCCCATCAGTAAAGCTTTACTGCCAGGTCAACAAAAGAGAAAGCTGCGAATATATGGAGACTACTCAGTTTCTATTAACAGCCAACTAGAAACACATCGTCAACCCATGCCACTCCCAGGAGACTTGATGCAGAAGCTAAAAGGCGGTTACGGATTCATAAAGATAGATTCAAATAATACATACAACCAAATTTCACTAGCTCCTGAGAGCCAACCACGCCTAGTAATGAATACGCACATAGGAGTTATTCTACAGCATAGACTTCATTTTGGAATAAGTTTGGCACCAGGCTATTTCCAGGAAATCATGGAGCAGTCTCACTAGTGAATTAGAAGGTGTTGCAGTCTTTCTGGACAATATTCTAGTCAGCGGAACTACAGTGTAGGAGCATTTAAGAAACCTAAGAAAACTAATGCAACGCTTAGATGAGAAGGGCCTACGCTGTCGAAGGAAGAAGTGTGAATTTGCAAAACCTGCAGTCAACTACCTCAGATATCCACGTTCTCACCAATGCATAGCCAAGGTTGAAAAGGCGTATGCAGTCAAAGTCATGCTCAAATCCACAGATTTCTTATCACTTAGCTCATTTCTTGGATATGTGATGTTCTAAAGCAAATTTCTGCCAAATTTGTCAACAGTAACAGAACCACTCCATCGACTCACTCAAAAAAATGTGCCTTGGATATGGGGATCTGAAGAAGCCAGTTTTTAACAACTCAAAGAGATGCTATGCTCAGAGACTTTACTAGCTCATTTCGATCCATCACTAGAAATAGGAATTTTCTGCAATGCCTCATTAGTAGGAGTGGGCATTGTTTTTTTTTCCATCGGTATTCGGATGGTTCAGAGCGACTAATTTTCAATGTATCAAAGATGCTGAGCAACATGCAGAAGAAGTACGGACAAATACAGAAAGAAGCACTTGCTGTAGTTCTTGCACTGTAAAAGTTTCACCAGTGTCTGTATGACAGACAATTTATATTAGTCACCAATCATCGACCATTGTTAGCATTGTTCGGGCCGACTAAAGAAACACCAGCATTAGCGGCCAACAGATTAGCTCGATGGGCTCTATAGCTTAGTCAATACGAATACAACATAGAATACAGGAAGACCAACAAACACGACAATGCAGATGCGTTTAGTCGTCTCCTTGTCGGACCTGATCACCATTTTGATGAGGAGGATGATGGGGAAGATAGGGACACAGTCTGCACGATACGCACAATTGGTCAGCAACTAAAACCGAAAGATCCAGGAGTGCTACATAAAGAGACTTTGAAAGATTCTATTCTGTCTACTATCATTTGCTACACCAGAGAAGGATGGCTTAAAGCAATCAAAGAAACAAACACCAAAGCGGAAGACCAAGTTCACCATTTGGATTACAAGGAACCATGTTTCAAGAAGAATGCTGGATCCCTCTCCATTTTCAATGGTTGTCTATTATATGGATCGAAAGTTGTCATACCGCTCACCTTTCAACCACAAGTTCTTCAGATACTTCATCTAGGACATTTTGGCATGCAACGAATGAAGCAGCTGGCACGATATGTTGTGTATTGGCCGAGGATTCAGGCTGACATCATGGAAGCATGTAAGCAATGCACCTCCCGCGCCGAACATCAGAACCAACCAGCTAAGCCTTCTAACCATCCTTGGATGCAACCAGAAAAACCATGGGGTCGTATGCATATCGACCCCGCAAGCAACTTTCTGGGATCAAACTGGCTGGTAGTGGTAGATGCTTATTCTAAATATCCATGCATTCAACCAACCACATCAACATCCACTAAGACAACAACAGAGCTACTGGAACAAGACTTTGCACATTTTTGCTATCTCCACACAATAGTGTTGGAAATTTCAACCATCTTCAAATAAGAAGAGTTCCAGAGATGGTGCAGAGATTGTGGAATAGTCCACCTAACCGGAGCACCTTACCACCCCGTGACAAAAGGGGCGACAGAATGGCTAGTGCAGACATTAAACTAAGCTCTGAAGAACTCGGAGTTACCACCCAAGCCCGCACTAACATAATTCCTCATGCATTACTGGCGTACGCCATTGACAGAAGGATATTCACCGATTGAGCTACAGAATGGACGGCAATTACGCTGCAAAATTGATGTTCTTCTGCCCTTACCGGCAAATCAGGCCCAAGGACGACAAAGTAAGGAAACTGACAAGAACGAGGAAGCTGAACTTAAAATTACTATCACAAAGATTTACTACACCTACGCAATTGACAGCCTTTGCTATGCTCTCTATTGTAGGCCTCGACGGGATACAGAACCTCGATGGGTTCTAGCCATTGTCACCAAAGTGTTCGGAGCCCGAAGGGTGAATGTCAAGGTGATTTCCTGAGGACCAACATGGAGGCGACACATTGAGCAGCTGCTACCCCGCTATGGAGAGACTCGGAGAGGTAGGTTTGGAGCCAGCAGACGTTGAAAAGCAACAATATATTACTAGGGCTGAGCCACATGTATCACCAAGCCATTCAGAGGTTACCAATAACCGTCAACCATGGAAAAACCCCAGGATACCAATAAGAGGAGAATTTTGACCAGAAAACCCCGACGATCTAAAAGACCAGCCGACTGCCAGACTACATAGATTTACCAATGGTTTGGAAGAAGGTGTTATGGCTATTGAGCTGTAAGGGATTGTGACAATTATGAGATAATATTTTATGGCTATAGTAATCATTTTGTTTATAACAATTCTTTTTACATCTAAAGCAACATAGCCATATAGCGCTCTATTGTATTTTTACCATATACTAAGCTAATATTTATAAAGCCATTTTTGGTTCCATATAAATACCCACAACATTTTCAGTTCAAGTTGTGTGTTTCCGTCAGTGAATAAAGTACATTACAATCTACACTACTTCAGGCTTCAACTCTTTACAAGAATCCAACAGCCACCCATCTGCACCTTCAGACAAGCCTTCAGTGAGTTAGCTCAAAAACACGGTTTTTATCAAAATGTTCTCATATTTGTATTTTGAAGATACTATTGAAAATATTTCAGACAATTATTTACCTTTCCTTGTTATGTTTGAACTCAGCCTCACTTGATATCCTAAGGTATTCCTCAGGTTTCTGCTCAGCTCCATCATCTTTAAAAAAGTAATTAGTCATGTCAAACTTATTGAACTGAATATACTGTGATGGTGTGAACCAAATATATTCTGTTTGGTTTTACAATATATGATAATTATAGTATTTGAGTGTAACAGAACATGATCACCTATGTCCATAAACTATATTAAAACTTCATTCAAGTGTCAAAAATATTTTGAGAGAGTCAGCGGACTCAAGCAAACTGTGTGACACTATTGCCACAAAAATGATAAAACCGCATTTTCATCACATCTCAGTTTAGAAGATTGTAGCTCTACAATAGTTTTTGATAGTAATTTGTTTACCTTTACAAATATACTTTTACAAATGGACCAGTACACATATTTATATATGTTAACGAATATGTGTACATACGCATACACGAATATACGTACAGACAATTATATGCAAACACATATAAATATACACATATACATTTACCCACACACGCACACACCAATACAAAACACACATATGCACACATACACACATGCACATACATACATATTATACCCACACACACCCAAACATTCACATACATACACACACAGGTATTCAACCAAACATACACACTTACATACATCATACACACAAGTACCCAGACATACATACACAGACTGTCACACACTCACACACACCATCACTCCTACCACCACCCTCACCGCCTGCTAGTATTTTGTTGAAGCTTTTAAGCTTTATATTTAATTTCAAATGTGAAGACATCCTTTATTTTCTCTAACTATATTTTAAAAAGCTGCATAAAAGCTCATTGCACTGACCAATGTTGGCTACAGTTCGCAGCCAAAACTGACTTTCTATTTGTGATATAACATGAGCCATGAGCATCAATTCATGGTGGGCTGAGTTCAGATGACCACAATTAAGCTATCAAATGATATGTTAAAAAACCACAAATATCTATTTTTTACAATAAGTATAGTCTATCAAATGGTAAAAACATATATTCAAAAACAAATGACCTAAAAAAACACTGATTTTAAGTTATGCAGCAACGAATATTTAACATTTTGATAACAAAAATACTAACGGACTTTGCAAGGCCAGTTGCGTTTTGATTGTTGCTTTGTTTGGAACCAATTCACATTCTTCCGGCCTTTCAACACCTTTGATGAGGTCTTCTGACCTCAAACCACCTTTTTACACAGCTGAGCTAGTCGTCTTACCATTCAAACATTTTAGCAGAGCATATTTTTCATTGATGCCATTTTGATTAGGTATTCTGGCACAAATAAAGAGAAACTGTTTATAAACATAATAGTTCCAAAATTTCAGCCTCAAATGTGTAGCAGCACATTTATTATCGTAAAAGCAAGAACTTTCTTTTAAATACATCAAAACACTAAGACATCGTTAAAAGGCCACTACTGTTAGTCCAAAACAGCTCCTAATTATTTATACAATCTTGCAATCAATTTTTTTGAAGAAAAACTTAAAACCTTTTAGTGGGAGAACAAAGTTTCATATGAAAAAAAAACACAAACAATTTAATCATTATGACTTCCAACTATGAACGCCGAAGAAATTTTAACTACATTAAATTGAAAATGAAAGTTTGCTTTTAGGTTTGCCTCTAAGTTTGTCTTTTAAAATTTTGATAAAATCCAAATTCATTAAATTCAACGAAGGATAACTTATATTAAGTTGTAATGAAGGATAACTTATATCTCCCTCTCTGGCAAATGCTAGCTTTAGCTGCTATTGTATGTATTTAATTTTACATTTTAATTAATCACATTTGATGCATTATTTTTTATTTGTTGTTTTTTGAAAGAATGTGGTAAGATAGGACAATAACCAATATATTCTTTTTGTTACAATATCTTGTTTTGAGCGTTATATTTGCATTTTTTAGATAATGGAAACCAATCAATATATATTTAGTTGTTCTATAAATAAACTAATTGCACTAACATGCCAGTAAATTGACATACGAGCTGTCTTGGAACACATTAAGCTCGTAAGTCAAAGTATGACTGTATTAATACAATGTATTATTACAATGTCCTTTGTGCAATACCTACAAAGGAAGTTCTTCCTTTTGAGACAGACATGCAATATAAATATTGAAGTCAACTAAAATATATATATATATATATATATATATCAACTAAAAGCAAGTGCAAAAGCATATAAAAAGAGAACTCTACACTAAAAACCCAAAAGATTATTAGTGGAGTATGAAATATTTGAAAAATAATTGCGAAAAAAGTAAACTTTTAGTATTTGCGTTACAAATTTGTTTCGTGCGAAGCACTCCTCAGACGCAATTGTACTAAAATGAAAAGCTTTACCGAATGTGCCAAAATATCAGAAATGGGCTCGCTGTGTTAATCATGTAATTTAGTGCTAAGTTTAACCGAGAAGATAATGAAATGGAATTCGCCCTGGTTAGGAGCAGACAATTCTCACTTCGGTAATTGGGGTCCTTTTCCCAGTGATTATTTAATCTGGTTGTCTTACGAGCCTACGTTAAAGGTTCAGTAGCAATAACCAAAGAACAACACCACGATCAAGATCAATACAAGTCAAATTATTATTAAGCACCATATAGAGATATCATATAAACGTTAGCTTACCAGGGTTACCGTTACTACAAAATATTGTAAATGAAAGTCAAGCAAAATATCGTAAAGCAATTGAATCTTCGAAACACGGTATGTAATAAAACAGTGAATAAATATACGTCTTGACACAAACAAAACAGAAACGTTTTCTAGCTCGGCCAATTCAAGAGTGTCCCTCAATCCTAACACAACAAATCCGTCCAAGCTTTTGCGAGACTTCTTAAGAAAGCTAGCCTTAGGGCAAAAGCAGACTACTGCGGCGACAGGGCAGCTAACCAGTAGTTGTGGGTCCACGGCCAGCAAGCCACAGAATCGAATCTCACTGACTCGCTGAATCCGGAAATCCATAACATTCTCCGTCTCTAGGTGTTGCATAGCAGAACAAAATGGAACATCGAAAAGGATTCCGGATGCCAGTCTGAATGAGACTCGATTGTGGCCTTAGTCGTGGACACACTACCCTGAGACCACTCCAGGTCGGACAGATGTTGATGCACTTTAAACAATGTTTCTTTAAGCCAGGCATTATTGGCTTCCAGATGAGCTCATTTCAAATGAATAGCAGTGTCCTTGAAGGTAGTAGGCGCCGAGATACCGTCCACGATACTTCACCAATTTTTTTTTTTCTTCAAAGTCTCTGACCTTTTGTGTGCCAATACATAATCATTTTCACAAGAGTCATCATCCTCGATACTTTCATTTTTTAGGTCATCCTCATTGCATTCGCTAGTGCTTTCGGAATCTTCGGTTTTGGCATTTGACAGCTCAGTAAGCCTTGCATCCACTCTTCCATACGACATCTCGAAAATAAATACTAGATTAGCATAATCTTGGATAGATGTAAGTCCGACACCATTTATGAGGCAGTCATCAAGCTATTGTCTCCTCGCACTCAGCTTTGCCTGACTGATAGACTGATGAGGACTGGTTGCCATGCTTAGTCCAACAACAGTTCGATTGTCCAACCCATCTAGATGCTGCTTAATGTTTCCAGTTATGTCCATGTTCATCGTGATAGCCTGACTTAAATAAATTTATCACACAAAAAGAAACAACATACAATATACAAACAGACAAAAATTTCACTTGTACCATAAGCTAATTTGTGATGCATATCATAGTAATAGTTTGCAAAACTATCTATGATATACATTGGGGTACAGGAAGCTACCTGCAGTATGTCTTAAACTGATGATATTCCTCAGATCCCTTTACATTTAATAATGTTAAGGATAAGGTTAATATTCATCTAATAGTTTAAAATAAGACATAGTCGTGAAGCCTCGCAGGCCTCGTGCGAACACGCCCCATCCTACCACTGGGTAATAGAGACGTGCTAGGTGGCCGACTTCGGTCCGACGAGGCACCAGTAGATGAGCTACCATCATCAGACCAAGCATCTGCACCAGGAGAAGCAGGACAGCTTAGATCTCGTGGTCTCGTTCTGTCTACTGCAGCCTCTTGAGAAGGTAGGGTAGGCTGACCTGCTAAGGCGGAGCACGGACTAAACAGTTTCAAGCGAGAGGCATTAACTGTTCCGCGTCGATTCACCCTGCATGTCCCATTCCCAAATACCTTCTGGACTGAGAAAGGCCCTTAAAATTTTGGTTGGAGTTTAGGATTTAACCCCTTCCTCCTACGTTTACTTTGTATCAAAACAAGGTCACCAGGCTTGAACCTAGACTCTTCCTGACGATCCGCAGATCTTATTGGCAGCTGCTGGTGCTGCCGTAAAAGACTGTGGACTGACTCAAGGCGAGTTTTTAGCTCTAAAGCATATTCAGTCCTTTTTGATAGTTGTTGAGAATGAGTACCATAAAGCAGTTGGTCGGGTAATCTGCATTCCCGGCCGAGCATCATGAAATTCGCAGTCTCCTCAGTGCTTGTCTGAGGAGTTGCACGGAATGCTCTCATGACCTGAGGGAGCAGGATATCCCAACTACTTTGGTCATACGCATAGCTCAACAACATGGTTCTTAAGGCATCACCCAAGGTGCAATTACCACGCTCAACTACTCCATTGGACTGCGGATGATAAGGGGTTGTACGTGTTTTAGCGACAAGCCACAACTCACACAGTTCTGTCATTAGGTCACCCTCGAATTGAGATCCACGATCACTGTGAATCTCTTCCGGTAACCCAAAATAACAAAACACCCTGCTATCAAGGACTTCCGCTACCATAGGGGCAGTTGCATCTGGTATGGGTAACGCATCTTGCCATCGCTTAAAGTGATCGGTGAGTACCAGAATCCATTTATTTCCTCTAGCAGTTAAAGGTAATGGTCCAACTAGGTCGACGGCCACTTTTTGCCAAGGGCGTCCTACCCAAAGAGGTCCATTGCTTGAGGAAGGATTGAGCCCAACTGTCTTTGCGATTTGGCAAACTTCACAACTCTTCACTACTCGTCTCACATCAGCGGTAATCCCTGGCCAGTACCAGGTCAATCGTAACCGGTGCAAAGATCTCCAAACTCCTGTATGAGCAAGGGTGTGGGTAAACCACATAACCTGCTGTCTCATATCCTTTGGACAAACTATGGTTTCCCGTGGTCTATTACGATGAATGAGTCGAATTACTAATACACCGTCCTCTCTTATTCTCATTAGGGAGAGCATCGTGCTAAGTTTCTTCAACTCAGGACTACCCAAATTGACAATCGATTGATCAAGCTCTTGTTGATTGAGAACAGCATCATAGACTATTGCTACATCCTCCGACAACTTCTGTTTTTCCACCAGTGTGGACGCATGGTCATCACCTCCAGCAGAGTCCTGATGGCCACAACCATGCTTTTCTGGTTGGTTAGATAGTCCCTGGTCAACAGGAGGCATCAAGTCAACAGGTAAAGCTGATGGTACCTCATCGAGATGATTCTTAACAGAACTGCAGGGAGATATGCAGTCAGAACTGCCAGTCGACTTTATATTAAAAGCGTACAGCCGTTCACCAGTAATTTTAAAAGTTACCGGTTCCCCATAACACTGTTGCTGTTTGATCTCAGTACATAACGTATCCATGCTAGGCCCTCCATTCAAGCGTGTGATTCTGTCGCACTGTTTGCAGTTGTGACAGGTTTGCCTGGACAGTCCATCAGCATTTCCGTGTTTACTTCCAGCCCGATACTCTATGATAAAATTGAATTCACTTAGGATTTCCAGCCATCTGGCAATTTGGGCAGAGGGAGTGGTCCTCCTACAAAGCCAAAGCAATGAAGCATGGTCAGTCCTAATTCTGAATTATTTACCATATAGGTAAGGCCGAAAGTGTGTCACAGCTTTCACAACGGCCAATAACTCACGCCTTGTTACACAATAGTTCCGTTCAGGTATGGACAAACTTCGACTATAGTAGCTTATGACCCTCTCTTGACCATTTTGCACCTGAGACAGAACCGCGCCTACGCCATCGAGGGACGCGTCAGTGTCGAGAGTGTATGAGAGACAAGGATCCGGGTATCCTAACACAGGTGAAACCATGAGCGAATGCTTCAGGGATTGGAAAGCATCTTGACACTCCGTAGTCCATTTAAATTGGACATGCTTGGAGGTGAGTACATTCAAAGGTCGGGCTTTGCTGGAAAAACTTGGTATGTACTGGCGATAGTAGCCAACAGTCCCAAGAAAAGCTCGTAGCTCTGACAAATCCCGGGAGATAGGCCAGTTAGCTACTGCCGCAGTTTTATCAGGATCTGTCGCCACACCATCACAGCTTACCACGTGACCCAAATACGCAACTTTGGTTTGAAAAAGATGGCATTTGGCCGGTTTCAGCTTCAGCCCAGCTGCTCGAAGTCGACTTAATACTTCCTTCAGGTTTTGATAATGATTATCAAAGCTGTTCCCTATGACGATAATGTCGTCTAGGTAAAGGAGTAGTGACTTCCAGTGCAACCCATGTAGGACTCGCTCCATCAACCGTTGAAAAGTGGCAGGTGCCGCCGTCAACCCGAAAGGCAGGACCTTCCACCTCCACAAGCCATTACGAGTGCAAAATGCAGCCTTATCCCTCGCATCTTCCTCTAATGGTACCTGCCAGTACCCACTCATCAAATCTAATGTAGTAAAGTACTGGCTACCTGCAAGTGCTTCCAGGCTTTCGTCAATCCTTGGGAGCGGATGTGCATCATGTACAGTGACAGCATTCAAGCGGCGGTAGTCGATGCAGAACCTCCAGCTGCCATCTTTCTTCTTGACTAAGACCACAGGTGAGCTCCAAGCTCCTTGTCCTGGTTCTATCAAGCCCTGATGCTGCAGCTTTTGGATCTGCCTATCAACCTCCGCCTCCTTCTCCGTCCCTAAACGACGTGGTGCCTGTTTAATAGGTTTCGTGTCACTTTTTACTGGTATTGAATGAGATACTAATTTCGTCAATCCCATATCATTATCTCCAGTAGAAAAAAACATCACTGCAAGAGACTAACAACTTTCGAATATCTTGCTTTTGGTGAGGCTGAGAACATGCAACAGTGGCCTCTTGGTACAAAGATTCTATGTGCTCCGGCAGTAAACTCGCAAAACCATCCCGATGAGGTAGCACGCCTGCAACACATTCGCGAACGTGAATAACTTCGCCATCTTCCACTAATTGCGCTCCCGCCACACTATTACAGCGACCAATGAGGGAACCCGATCGCAGTGAGATTGGCCAACCACAAGGATTTACACACCTAGCCAAAACTTTTCCTCCACGATCTATTGAATGAATGCTCGCAGCCAATGCTATTTCCGAAGACGTAGCAGTGCTGCAGCTTTCCACCATCCCAATGTCAGAACTAATAGGGTTCGACAATTTGCATGGAACTAGTTGTTCTGTGTAAGGGGGTATGATAACATTATGAATGACCTGCACCTTGCTAGCCAACTCGATTCCGTGCCGATCTGTACAAGGCAACTGGCGTCCATTGATGGACAGGATAGAGTCTGCAAATCGAACATGGCAGTCTTGGCTTTGCAGAAAAGGCATTCCTAATATTGCGTCTGAATCAATATCTGCTATGACAAAAGATAACTCAACAAACTCAGATCGTAAACGGCCAGTCAGGTTAAGTTGGCTGAGAAATTGCAAACTTGATCCATCAGCCAGCTTTCCCACCTGATGTTGGAATGGCTCGAGCCTGTGCTTACAATCAGGCAACAACTTTTCAAACACCCTCTTAGCCAGCAAATTAAGAGTACAACCACTATCTATGAGAAATAAAACAGACAGGCGCTCCACTTTACCTGGCAAGTACAAAGATGACACGGAAGAAGCTACATTAATTTGAATGGGGTCATCAGTAGCATTGCAACGCAGTGAAGCTTCAGACTCTCGGGACTTTAAATCACGTCCATCCCCTATTCCCGTAGACCAGGAAATGGACGTCTCTAGTTTCCCTGTATTTTGTTAGTGGTAGCGGATCCATCAGCCTTTCCTGATACGCCAGATTCTGCCTTCAGGAGTGGACAACTACGCTTAAAATGACCCGGCTCTTGGCAGTAAAAACAGTTTCTCCCACTCCTCTGCTTAGGCATAGCAAGACCTTCTAATGCTTCAAGACGACGGGATATAGAATCTAATTGTGTACTTAAACGACCTAACACTTTCTCTGTGTCATTAGGCCAACTGCAATGCTGAGGCATTCTATCCTGTTCTTTTACAACGGGTGCTACTCTTGGCTGATTCAGTATCATCATAGAAGGCCCAACTCGATCATACTCTTCAGCAGCTTGTATGGCATCTTCTAACTTTCCCGGCTTGACTGCAAGTAGGTGCCGCCTGAGAGTTTGGTCAGCTATAGCACGATCAAAATGTTCGAGAGCCAGCTGCTTCTCTACTTTAGGACTAAGACCACCATACGCCAACTGACTTAACTGGTCAACACGATCACCAAAGGCACGATAACTTTCACTGGGTTTGCGCTCGAGACTATGGAGCTTCTCTCGAGCCTGCAAAGGGGTCAAACCAAACATCGCCAATAACCTACTAAACACCTCTTTGAGAGAATCTCCTCTGGCACAATCCAAAGCTTTTCTTTCTAGGCTACTCCGCAGCTGCACAAGGGCAACTTGGTCATCCCATCCACACAGCTTAGCGACCTCTACAAACTGCTTTATAAACAGGTGTACATCGCCATGTCCATCGAATCGGGGTGGCAGTAGCTTAACCTTAGAGGTCATAGAGCTAGCATTCCGTGATTCTTGGACAGCTGTAGTGAATTGGTCTACCAGTTCCTTTAACAGCTGCTTAGAGCTTACCTCTTCGGTGTTCCAAAGGGGAGCCTGAGAAGCTGGAGCGTTAGATTTGAGGTGAAGAGATTTTGTGTTTAAAGGGCTGAAATCGATGGATGGAATAGGTGACATATCATTTATCAAAGTTCTAGGAATAGCAGTAGAGCGAGAAGGCCGGATCCTAAGAGGAACTGGAGGAGGCACGGACTTGCTAAAAGACCTACCTTGAACACAGTACTTACGGTAAGCTTTATCAATGAATACCTCTGCATCATTACTACTCTGCCTTAAATGTTCACCATCATTCCAATCATTGCTCTTCACACCACTAGTGTTAACAAATGGCTCAGTCGAATGAGTGATAAAGGGATTAGTAGAAACTTCCTGTGGTATGGGATACTCAACAAAAGGGTTAGTGAATGAATTTGGCTGGTGATTCAAATCAACAAAAGGGTTATTCGCATAAACATTGGATTGGGTTGGACTAACAAAAGTATTAGTTAAATGGGGCGAGAATCGTTCAGCCATTAAATGATTGCTACTGTTATAACCTAACGACTTTGTAAAGACAATGATTATAACACTGAGAAATAAGGAATCCCACTGCTGCCACCAATGAAATAGAATTCGCCCTGGTTAGGAGCAGACAATTCTCACTTCAGTAATTTGGGTCCTTTTCCCAGTGATTATTTAATCTGGTTGTCTTACGAGCCTACGTTAAAGGTTCAGTAGCAATAACCAAAGAACAACACCACGATCAAGATCAATACAAGTCAAATTATTATTAAGCACCATATGGAGATATCATATAAACGTTAGCTTACCAGGGTTACCGTTACTACAAAATATCGTAAATGAAAGTCAAGCAAAATATCGTAAAGCAATTAAATCTCCAAAACACGGTATGTAATAAAAGAGTGAATAAATATACGTCTTGACACAAACAAAACAGAAACGTTTTCTAGCTCGGCCAATTCAAGAGTGTCCCTCAATCCTAACACAACAAATCCGTCCTAGCTTTTGCGAGACTTCTTAAGAAAGCTAGCCTTAGGGCAAAAGCAGACTACTGCGGCGACAGGGCAGCTAACCAGTAGTTGTGGGTCCACGGCCAGCAAGCCACAGAATCGAATCTCACTGACTCGCTGAATCCGGAAATCCATAACAATAACTCTGCATTTTCATGCAGAGCCAAAAATGCATAGCCAAAAATGTGATATATCAAGCAACAGTAAGCAACAATACAAACAACCACGTAGCGACCTACATAGGACTTTGCTCAACCGAATTTAAAACTAGATACAGCAACCATAAAACCTCATTTAACCACAAAAACAAACAACACCACACAGAACTGAGCAAACACATTTGGAAGTTGAAAGAAAAGAACTCAACATACAACATAACATGGAAAATATTAGCTCAAGCACAACCATATACAAACAAAACAAAACGATGCAAATTATGTTTATTTGAAAAGTACTTCATAATATGCAAACCACACTTAGGCACATTAAATAAAAGAAATGAATTGACTTCTAATTGCAGACATGCTCGGAGTTATCTTCTCGGTTACACTTAGCACTAAATTACATGATTAACACAGCGAGCCCATTTCTGATATTTTGGCACATTCGGTAAAGCTTTTCATTTTAGTACAATTGCGTCTGAGGAGTGCTTTGCGCGAAACAAATTTGTAACGCAAATACTAAAAGTTTACTTTTTTCGCAAAAATTTTTCAAATATATATATATATATATGTATATTTATCGTGAGGTGGAATACTTTTTTATAATGTTCAGACCAGAAGAAGGACAGACAAACACAAGTTTCATTATATGTTTTTAAGATATAGCACTGTTTTGGTGTTTTTTCATACACTTTGAACTGATTAATACACAATACATTAGTAAAAATTATATTAAAGACAACTATTTTGATGTATGATATCGGTAATGCAACCAGGTTTCAATGTTTTAGGTATATCTACTGAAGGTGTCTGAGGTAAATGTTACGAAAGAGAGATTTTGTTTAAATAAGCTATTTATTTTAATACAAATTATATGAAATATTTTATATATAATTATTATATAAGTAAAAAATTATTAACTACAATCAAAACACTGGGATCTATTCAATGTAAAGTATATTAGTTATTTAATGAGCTCCAACCTGATCGATGAAATTTTTTTCCTCGACAACTCGTAAAAACAAATAGATAAACTAAATAAACTTTTGCTTCACAAAATACTACTGAAAATTTATTTAAAACACTTAGAACTGGCATTAAAAGAAGCACCTGAATGTATTGGTACCATACTACTTGTTTGTAGTAAATCTGGTATATATGCTATGATTATGTATCATGTACATGGAAATACCTTACTGAACTTTACTCATTTATATAATTCCTATCTATCTATCTTTGATAATCTCAATAAACTAGAATACCATTCTGTCAATATGAAAAATTATTTCATTATATGACTTCGCAAATTATTGGGCTGAATTATCTTAAACAATGTTTCCGTGGTGTGTTTATGGAGTTTTTGCCCGATTATGGTCTTATCCATTAGCAGTAGCAATTTGTAAAAGTCTGTGTTTGAAGGAGTGAATAGGTAAAATTGTAGTAACAGGAGCAAACAATAAAAGTGAGTTAATAGCAGTGAGTCGTTGATTCACCGCTGTAATTAGTCTACATTGCTAACACACAAGTTATTGGTTTTAGTTTTCAATGTTATTTTTGCTGTTTACGCGAGTGGTTAAAAAAATATTTAACCAAAATAAGCACATAATTTTCAAATTGTTTATTTGCCTGAAACCTTAGTAACTTGCATACTATTTTAGGATCCCTGATTTTTTCTTCATGCCATAATTATAAACTATAGATATATGGTGTTCTTTGTAAAGATAGCTTATTCTATTCCTAATAAAATGAATATAATAATTGATAAGCTATGACTGACTTCATCTCAGTCTCTGTTTGTTTAACCCTTAATGTCACATGTTAATAAACTACCATTACCAAATTTTGTGATATCAACTTGAAAAAAATTAATCAAAATATTATATAGTAAACAGATTTACACTATAATACTTGATTTTTCGTCACCACACTTTGTTTGTTGGAAGCGTTAATTGACTGAAATAAAAAAAAGATGGAAGCTGGTCATGCTGTATTAAATTTGCACCAAGTGATTAAATGAATCAAAATTAGTCACATAGCACTCATACATCTACTTAAGACCGACTATTGAGCTTGTCTTTAGTAGAAGGATGAGTTCTTTTAAACCCACACCTAATCAAATTATTCCAAACAATGTTTAAATAATTGAAAAAGTTAGGTTCCCTTTTCTCAACAACCACATTTGGTTATAATTAGAATGACAAAGTCCTTTTAGAATTAGTAACCATGTGGTATTGGATGACTTTTCATACACTATTTGTATCATGTTTAATTGCCTTACTCATCTTTTTAATATTTTTGTTGATAACAATTTAAAAATGTCGTACCTGGAAGGTAGATGGCCATTTGAAAATGGTAGAGCTAAAGCTACATTGATATAGCTAATGCAAATGTTGGTAGAAGTAGAGCACCTCTTTTCTAAAGTTCATACGTATATACGTATGACCTTCTAAGTATATACGGTCATATACTATCTTCTATATAATGTTCAACTTACAGTTACTCAATATTAAACAAAATTTATATATTAAAAACCTTACCTGTTATGTTCTCTCCAGCATCCTTCAAGTCATCAGAGAAATCTGGATCAGGCACTCTGCTAGCCATGCCTCCGAGCAGGTTGTTAGTTTTAGTCTACTAAAAGCGCAAAAGGATATACATGTAATAGATATACAGATGTAAAAGACCAAGGAGGATTTTGATGGTCGTAGGCATCCCTGATTGCAATGATAAACATGTTTAAGAATAAAATTGGGTGAGCCTTGATTGTAATCATTTTAAGTACAGAATGATACAGAATACAAATATTTCAATAAAGAATCATGATTGTTATGCTAACCATAACAGCACAATCATAGCAATTGCCCATAAAACTATGAGCCGATTAACTGTCTATTAAAATTGTAGAGATTGTGCAATGTTTCTCATTGAATTTATAGCCACAGCAGTTTTCTATTAACAGTCAACGCAATTTATGTTTGTGATAAAACAAAATGTGAGTGTGAGTTGGAACCAACCCTATTCTTCAACTACACACATTTTGATTATGAGTAAATAATAACTTCAATCTTTCCTTCATTTTTCTCGAACATGAATTTAATCATTAAAAAGATTATCAAAGAAGGATTGTTTGATTGCGGAACGAAGAACTCCTTTATGTTTATGGTCATCTAGTTTAATGTTACATGAGATGCTGAGAAGATATTTACTGCATAGGCTGATGGCAGAGAAACACTAAATGACATGATGCAACCTACTGATTGAGCCACAACCCAACAATTTAATATCGGCACAATCATAGATTTCTTTGCCAAAACATAGTAGCTATAGCAAAAATGGGAAGTCTAACACAGTACAAAAGCCATACAAACTAAATATAACTGTCAAAGCTGTTCCAATGTACTTACAGTTATATTATTGAAAACAATCGTACCTAAACATGTACATCTCTTGGGAGATGTCTAACCATAGCAGCACTGCATGTCTTCAAATTAGTAGTCAACTGCACGCATAATTTTCTAGCTCATTTCCAATTGTCATGTGTCCATATTCAGAAGATGTTTCAAAATTTTGAACTGGTTGATGAGACATTAGCAATATCAATCAAGGCTATCTATAAATGTCAAATACCAGATATAACTGTGAAAGTTTATCAAGTAACCAGCAGTTTCACTATTATCTATCCGCTTAGGTACTAGTTTAGGTGACTAACAGAGTTTTTAGCATTGCTATTAATCAAACCAGTAAGAATTCAGTAATCACAGTGCTTTAAACAGTATGATGTCTACATTGAATTAAAAACATAAATTTTACACTATATCAGTGTACCCAACTCACTGCCCATGTTTCAGGGTAAAATTGCCCTTTGCGTCTTTTACGCAACAATTGAAAGGAACAAAAAAATTGAAGTTTTTGTCATCAAAATTTTCAAAAACATTTTAAAATTTTTCAATATCTAACAATGCTTACGTCAAGAAACTCAGAACTGTTGTCTATTGTTATACCTAGAAGCAGCAACACAGCAACAGGTCAGTTAAGACACAGATTATTAAACTTTGTAAAATTCCAATAATTATTTACTGCAATTTATGAATCTATCGATATGTGGGTACACTTTGAGCAGGGATTAAACAAGTTACAAAGTAGATGTTAGGTTCTTTTACCTAGTTTGCAACAGGACTACTTGCGTGCATGTTGGTGTATGTATATTTTATTTTATCAATTAGTCAAATTATACATGTAAAATGAAGCAAAATGCAGTAAAATTTGTAACAATAATAATTTGCAAACAGCTTACTGTGTGAGCAATTTTACAAATTTACTCTATGCTATCCGCCAAAAAGTGCATTTGATACATATTCATTATAAAACTTTCATATGATTGCCATGGTGTTTAAAAACCATTTTCCTGTAGTAAAATTTCATTAGAGGTCACATTCAAATAGAAGGTGGCTTTGCATTTTTTGACTTGCCTATCACGATTTTTGAGAACCAAATTTAGCAAGGCAATGCTAATGCTACCAGTATGTTACTCTCTTTTATGGCACAAGCGACAGTAATGCCATCCGCTTCAGCACTTTTAAGCAGTGATTTTTATATATGTATACATCAAAGCATTATACTTAGTCAAAAAAGAGACTACTTTAAGTAAACATATCGGCTAGATAACACTTTTAATTATTTTGCAGGGGTCACTTTCAAAGTTTTAAAGATGAAACCACTAAGCTTTGAAGTAAAAAACAGACTTTGATAAACCATAAAAGTTGTGACTATATCATGATGCAGTGTTCTTCAAAATTACATTCACTTTTCAATAAAACGCTTCAGTCTTTAGGTAAGATTGTTAACTACAACATAGCCGAATCTAAATAAATGTGTCAGGTTTACACCTTGATGACTTTGAATCAGAGTGTAACTATGATGCTTGTCACAATTAATTTTCTCAGAAATGTGGCAACCACTAGACCACCAACCTATGAATTAACCATTAATTTTGTAACTGATTTTTATTAACACTATTTTTAGGCACTTTTCAGCCGATCACTTGCTAATATTAGTTTGTAAAGATCAACAATGTTAAAGTGGCACTCAAATAGAGTTGGCATTCAAATAAAGAGAGGCACAGTATTGTCCAACTTTTTTCCTGTGATCACAGCCGATTACTGTAGATGTGGCATTTAAAAAATGTTGCATACAAAAAGAGGTTTGACGGTGTTTTATCAGAGGACTCACTTATTTGTAGCACTGAAGATTTAGACTGAAATAAGTTGACATAACAGGCCGGGTTTATTCTAGAGTCATATGTTTGATATTACTGTTCTATATGAAGCCCCCAAAACAATTTTACGATTTCAAGTGTGGAGCAGTGTGTATCTGCCTATGTAACTGCAACAACTCGATAAAAACTGATGCACTCAGACCGCTGTTGGGCTAAGTGTTGGTCTAAACAATGTTGTCAACAAATCACGACATATTTTACTTGCCAATTCTGAGAAGTTTTTTTGTGAGGCACTACACATATTGTGATGTATTCTTACGAATCGTTTGATATACTTTGTAGTGCAGTTTTTTGTCTATTTTGTGATGTCGCTCACTTTAATCATATCTTTCCTAAAATATGTTGGCTAGTGATACGATATAACTAAAATGATTTACATTTTTCCAATATTAATTTACATCACTGGTGTACTATATAAGTTGGTATACAACATCACCATCAGTTATTGCACGATAAAAATGAATGTGCCATCTAAAAACTATAAATTTTGTGTTATGCGAAATTCCATGAGGCAACTTGAAGCAAAGCCAGCTATTAATATTTTAAGCTTTCAGCTCGCTGGCTTCAAGAATCCGATAGCCTATGAAGCTTCCCAAACCCATTCGTTTGGTGCATATTGTTACTATGGAATAATAATAACGGTTTCCATTATTCCCAGACAAGCACCCACATGGGAAATTAATTATTGGCAAGTAAAATAATACAAAAGATCTTATACCAAAAAATCATTAGGGCTCATCAATAAATTAACAGGACTATTCAACCTAGTCTACTGTCCTGGCTATACACACAAAGATTCATTGTTTGGAAAGCCAAGGCAATAGTGATACAAAAGAAATCCCTTTGTCATGTATTGTGTTAAAACGACTATCTTTGTCTGAACTGGTGCCAAAAAGAATTTGTAACTGTAGCTGGCCAAAATAGTCAATTAAACCTTATTCATTTACATTTAAACAAGCTGAGTCCAATATTAGCTGATCAATAAAGATGAACTTCAGTTTTCAGAAAATTATTTATACATTTCACACATTCATTCATAGTTGTATCCTCTATATTAGCAGAACTTTTACAATTTCAAAGGATTTATGAACTCTTTAAATAATTTTTTTTGTCTTTTTCGCAACCAAATTTATTTTCAGTTCTGTTCAAATTTTTGATTTTATTCCCACAAATGAGGACATAACGTCACTGATATTGTGATAACTTCAGAAATAATGACGATATCAACTAAATTTAAAAACAGGTAGTTGAGAAGAAGATATTTTGTTACGAAATAAAAGAGAGATAAATAAAAACCTTAAATTAACTTCATTGAAAAGACAAAACTTTTATAAACTTTATCAACGATATTTTGCAAGCAATTTTGATTGTCAAATTTGGACTTTTGCCATAATGTTTGTTTACTACTACTGTTTTTCACATCAAATATATGCACTAAAAGAGTCAGAATCATTTGATATAAAGTTACTCAAGTTCCAATCGCTAAGAATGTTAAAAGCTCCTACAGCTTAAACAATCACAGCATTCTTTTTTGTCTGTGATCTTTCCTCGGTGAACTTTCTGTTTGATAATTACTGAGCTGCTAGCGAGAGGCCTGCTGATCAGTTTATATAATTAGCAACCAGATTGTTTTCATGGAGAATAAACTTTATTGGACTATCTGAAATGAAAGCTGAGTAATTATTAAAAAAAAACTAGCAAACCGTCTAAAAGCCGATGTATCAGCTGCCGGCCACAAAGAGAAGATAACCCAAGCTGATACATGGGCTTGCTGTAGTGAAAAAGTTAAGAATCTCAGGCCAACCTCATTTTGTCTGTAGTTTAGCAGTTTCATAAACCTAAAGTATATGAAAGCCTGCATTCGAACACTACATTTAGTTAGACGCAACTTCTATTTTAGTACCACTTTGGGAGAATGTTTCAAAAATAGAGCTTCGCTATTTAATTGAATGTTACTTCTATTTTAAGGCCACTTCTATTTGACCGCCGCTATTTGGCATTCTTTATTTTTACAAATGTATAATAGCAAGTGATCAGTGAAAAGCGTTCTTATAAGCGTACTAATAATCTCTTGATTTCATCATTGGCAATTTATTCATTTTTTGTATCTGTTCATATCAAAGTCTGTTTTCCAACATTGAGTTTCTATGATTATTTTTGTTAAAATTTTGAATGGATCATAATAAAAATAATTAGTAACTGTATCAGGCTAATAATAGTTTTCTGACATAGTCTCAAGACTGTGATGCAGGTGGAAAACTGTTTGTTTTTATGATAGAATCAGAGCTACAACATATTTTGAGGCTAGAATTTTTAGGCTGTTTTAAGTACACGGTTTTAGTTTATACTTTGGTTGCAATTTGCAGTGTCTCTTTATTATCGCGAGAAATGTGTATTCTGAAGTGCAAAGCGTCAAAGTATTGCTTTGCTAAAAATTGTTTGGCACTAATATCGGCGATCTCAGTTGTAGATAACTAGAGTTGAGGTGACATGAAACTATGGAAGTGATTGAACAGTCGTAAGAATATAAACAAAGGGAACCCATTGTCAAAACACAAGCAAGCAAACAGTACTTCATAAGATGACTCACTTCATTTTGGCACCATTAACAACTTTATAACTCATTTTATAAAACATGCTAATAAATAAATATAATTAATATACATAATGTAATAAAAAATAAATACAATAATAAAATATAATCGTAAATAATAATAAGCAATAATTATATAATAATAAATATACAAATAATTATGCTAACAAGATGCAGCACAGGTTTGCAAGCAACATATATTAACTATTAGAGACCTATGTCAGCCTTTGATGCATCTTTATTTAGAAATCTACAACAAGTTGGACATAAGTTGGCAAATTTCTCGCGCTCAATAGCCAAATGCCGGTTTGCCCAAAGGGGAATGCAAAACGTAGGTTAAATTCAATTTGCTTGTGAAAGGGTTAAAATTATTTTCTCAATGTTCTGAAGATGAAGCAGAACACTATGATCAGAGGTACTAATGCAAACATATATAATTAACTTTAAGAAAAGCATATTCATATCAACACTTCAAAACATATTGTTTAACATAAGCAGGTGGTTATATATAAAATCTATACTGCGGGGTGCCCATGCAGATGTAAAAAGCTTGAATACAATTTTTTCATGTGACATGTGTAAATAATATTTTGAATCTGATCTAAAAAATGTGCAGTTTTAACCAAACTGCCCTTTGTTATCATTTTACTCAAGTTAATTTATCAAACATTACATGGTCCTAACAAATAACGTAACATTACGTGGTCCTAACAAATAACATAACATTAAATGGTCCTAACAAATAACATAACATTACATGGTCCTAACAAATGTTGTAAATGAATAGGTATCAGTAACAACCAATTAAGAGATAAATGAATTATATTTATATTTTTTGGCAATAGAATAATTTGTCAACCTCAAAATACAAGGAATACTCTTGTATATGCTGAAATTTTTTTATCATCATGAAGCAAAAATTAGGCCAGCATTAAACAAACCATTTAATGTCACTTTGCGTCTCTGCTAATTAAAAAAATTAGAAAACCTGAAAGGAGGCATAATATTAAAAGCTGTTGAGATAGTATCAAAAACCAGTTTTTATCATTAATTTCATGCAATCTGCCGCATTTGTAAATATATTTGTAAGCAATCGGTAGGCATTTGACAAAATGTTTTTTAAAAGTTATTCAGAACAATCGTTTTTAATTGATGGTATGACAAGAATAGTACACAAAGTAACCGCTTCTCTGAAATTAAGATTATTTTAAAGGAAATTGACTGTAGTATTCATATCAACATAAAATATTTCTAAATAAAATTAAATAAATAAATAAATTATTATAAATATTTATTTTAAACTTTAATAGTGTTAGGTAATGTGTTAGTGAGATTGTACATACACAATTATGAAATTTTTTGTTTCCTTTTGCTTTTATAAATATATAATATTTCCAATTCTCAGAAATAGTATTTGCATTGCATCCCACACTGTCCTTGATCTTTTTGTTGCTTGATATTATCAATAGTTATCTACCTTATTGTTGTATGGTTGTAGTGTAATTGTTGGACTCAAGCATCATTGACATATGCTTTCAAGCCAGCTGCGAGTAGTCAGGGCAGATAAAAATTAATGGTGTACCAACATTGAGCCATATATAGGTTAGTAAAGAGTATGAAAGAGTCTTTTTGATTATACCATAAACATTACTTTTCTTTATTATTAAGATAACTATGAAACTCAATGAAAAAGCTAAAGTTGACAAACCAAAAAGTTAAAAGAATGGGAAAGCAAAAACTGCGGCATACTTCTAGCTACTTCTGTTTCCTTACCCAGGATGCCATGCGTTAAAAAATTTTAAACCACAAAGCGACACAGCCTTTTGAGCCAAAACCAGACAAAAGAAACCAGTCCACACATTTTTCACTCAAATATACTATTACTTCAATAATTGGGTGCGCAATGGTACACTAACACCAATATCCTTCTATGTCTGACAGTGTTTTAAAAGAATTTGACAAAATGGAGCAACCAGCCTTATCCTTGCAGCAAGCTCCGTACAAACTGTTACGCCAACAACAAACTTAAAACAGGTGTGAATGACCAAGGTGGGCTCTACTGGTGCTAGGCGCCCATGAATGCAATGCTAGACTTATTTAAGGAAAAGTGGGGTCTGCGGTGATTGCAGTCATAATGTGTATTGATGCAAACTAACATGGTTGCTGTTGTTTGATTTTTCATTATTTACCACATTTTTTCTGCTAGCCAATGCAGCACAATCATTGCAACTGCCTATAGAAATATAAGCATAACGATTGGCAATGAAAGTTGCAAAGGTAATGAGATATTTCTCACTGCATTCTTAGCCAAACAAGGGGTCAATTAACAGTCCGCGCAATTACTGCTTAGGATAAAACAAACACATAACATGTGAATTTGCGTAGGTTTTGAAGTTAATTGCAGATATTTTGGCAGAAACTTTGTGAAACACGTATTTGAACTGTCCATACTTTATATTATTAAAAATACTTTCATTTTAGATTATAATTAGAAAAAAATGTATTGAAACAGTTACACTTTTAATACTCTAATATAATTAGTCATTAATCTGTAACAACTTTGGCATTGATAACTGACATAGGATCAATTTTTCCTTTATACTTCTAATTAATATGTAATTTTGGTCTTATACTTAATTAGGTGGTTCAGTAGATATAATGTGTTCACCCTATGAATTATAGAGTTTTAATTATTGCAATTGTTTATTTTCAATTTGGCAACTTATCTGTACAGGCAACCACTTTAGTAAGCTTGTTCCTTGACAACTGAAAGTATTTTAGTTAATCATTTTTCGGTTCGAGTTTAATTTTAACATGGCTAATAATTTGCATTCTGAAAATCATATGCACAAGATGATAGTTACCTAAATTAGAGAATATGTTTTAGTAGTAGCTCTGAATCATTGCATGATAAACAGTGTGTAGATTAGCTTATAGTATAAGCAGTGTAATCAGCTCGTCTTTCAAACAACGTATAGACAATCAACTCTTTCATAGTTGTGCTATGCTGGCAAAGGAACTAAGGCTACATACATCAGATATCAGAATTGAACAGCAACTACATTCTTATCCTGATGTAAACTAGAAGCAACATGTTGTTACACTTCCATTAACAGAAAATATTGAATGTTTCATAATACAAATATGCAATCAGACAGTCGGCCACAATGTGTGAGCAGTCATTAATAAAGATGTAGTGAATGTTCAAGAGCTTTAGAATGATAAATAGCTGTAATATATGTATATTTAATAACCTATGCTTGCATGTTTCATTTTATAAGCCTATATCATTTACTCTTGCTACTGCATGTAATACTATTACTTATTCTGTGTACAAGTAGTTACTGTCTCATGGATTGCTGTCTTTGTGTTTCCTACCTAGTGGTTACGCCATTCGTTACGCCATTCGTTATGTTATACCTATTATTGTGTCATTCGAATACAAGCGGTCTTGGTGTCAAGTTAGCTGGTGCACTATACAAGGATAAATGTACTTATTACAATAGCCACTAGGAAACCTCCAACAATTCTTGTCTGTTAAACAACGAAAGTTTTACTAATAATGATTTTCTACTTCCAAAATACTTAGTTCACTAGTTATCAATGTTTTTTTTCAGCACAATAAATTCATTTGCATGTAAATATAGCCTTTCTATTAGAGATTAAGGCGGTAAGAGTATTAGCAACAATCTCACCAGTGAAAGGCTAAGCTTCATCCATGTGATCACTAGGTTCCATCTTTCAAAGCTTTGACAACATTACTAACATCAGCTTTCTGCGTCCAGTTTGCCACTAAAGAAGCGCAAAAAGTGTTGTGCAGTAAGCTTTTGCGTGGCAGACAGAATAAAATCAATAATCAGTCAATAAATGAACAAAGGAATTTTGTTTAACAAAGCATAATGTTTGTTGAGAAAAAGAACACCGATGCGTAACCAGTGCAACCAGTTCTTTCTGATGCTTGCTGTAGTGAAATTATCACCATAAGCAGTTAATACGGTGCACTTAGTATAGGCTAATTGAATAACAGTGGTAGGTTAAAGTTTGGCGTTCTTCATTATATTAGAAGCACTGTTTTTATTAGCAGATGGTGAATTGCTGCCCAGTAGTGAGCCTCAGCAATGATGGGCCATGTTTTTAGTAGGGATCTGAGGTGAGGAAACTCATATGTATGTTTTGTTTATAATGTTTTACTTTGTCACTTTTTTGTTTTTGTAATCTATTCTTATAAATCTACACTTTGAAATGGTTGAAAAGTGCTATTAAAGTTTTAATGGTGTCATGCTAAGAATAAAATGAAAACAACATTGTCAGTAAACAGTTTCGAAGTTGTGCGGGCTACAGTAAAGACTATTCTGTGAGCACGTCAAGATTATTCATGAAAAAGCCAGTCAAAACTATAATACGCTGTAGACAACATATATTCTCAGCGCAGTATTGAATATAATGCAAACCTACTAGTCGAGTATCCTTTTCACGGTGACCAGCTTGATCATTTGCCATGGTAATTGCAAAGCACCAACACAAGGGTCGGCTGCCTATCAGACCTCAAGTACGACGCCACAACAGCTATTACTAGCAAGACAGCAGTGCATAAGCTATTCCTAACATGGTACTAATGCATCAGTTTTTACTAGCAGGGCACTAATGCATCAGCTATTACTATCATGGCACTAGTGCATCAGCTATTACTATCATGGCACTAGTGCATCAGCTATGACTATCATGGCACTAGTGTATCAGCTATTACTAGAATGGCACTAGTGTATCAGCTATTACTAGCATGGCACTAGTGCATCAGCTATTACTAGCGTGGCACTAGTGCATCAGCTATTACTAACATGGTACTAGTGCATCAGCTATTACTAGCATTGTACTAGTGCATCAGCTATTACTAGCATGGCACTAGTGCATCAGCTATTACTAGCGTGGCACTAGTTCATCAAATATTACTAGCATGGCACTAGTGCATCAGCTATTACTAGCATCGTACTAGTGCGTCAGCTATTACTACCATCGTACTAGTGCATCAGCTATCACTAACATGGTACCAGTGCATCAGCTATTACTAGCTTGGTACTAGTACATCAGCTATTACTAGCATGGCACTTGTGCGTCAGCTATTACTAGCATCGTACTAGTGCATCAGCTATTACTACCATCGTACTAGTGCATCAGCTATCACTAACATGGTACCAGTGCATCAACTATTACTAACATGGCACTAGTGCATCAGCTATGACTATCATGGCACTAGTGTATCAGCTATTACTAGCATGGTACTAGTGCATCATCTATGACTATCATGGCACTAGTGTATCAGCTATTACTAGCATGGTACTAGTGCATCATCTATTACTAGCATGGTACTAGGGCATCAGCTATTACTAGCATGACACTAGTGCATCAGCTATTACTAGCATGACACTAGTGCATCAGCTACTACTAGCATGGTACTAGTGCATCATCTATTACTAGCATGGAACTAGTGCATCAGCTATTACTAACATGGCACTAGTGCGTCAGCTATTACTAGCATGGCATTAGTGCATCAGCTATTACTAACATGGTACTAGCGCATCAGCTATTACTAGCATGGCACTAGTGCATCAGCTATTACTAACATGGTACTAGCGCATCAGCTATTACTAGCATGGCACTAGTGCATCAGCTATTACTAACATGGCACAAGTGCATCAGCTATTACCAGCATGGTACTAGTTCATCAGCTATTACTAGCATGGCGCTAGTGCATCAGCTATTACTAGCATGACACTAGTGCATCAGCTATCACTAGCATGGCACTAGTGCATCAGCTGTTACTAGCATGGTACTAGTGCATCAGCTATTACTAACATGGCACTAGTGCATCAGCTATTACTAGCATGGTACTAATGCATCAGCTATTACTAGCATGGCATTAGTGCATCAGCTATTACGAGCATGGCACTAGTGCATCAGCTATTAATATCATGGCACTAGTGCATCAGCTATTACTAGCATGGTACTAGTGCATCAGCTATTACTAACATGGCACTAGTGCATCAGCTATTACTAACATGGCACAGGTGTATCAGCTATTACTAACATGGTACTAGTGCATCAACTATTACTAGCATGGTACTAGTGCATCAGCTATTACTAGCATGGCGCTAGTGCATCAGCTATTACTAGCATGGCACTAGTGCATCAGCTATTACTAGCATGGTACTAGTGCATCAACTATTACTAGCTTGGTACTAGTGCATCAGCTTTTACTAGCATGGCACTAGTGAATCAGCTATTACTAGCATGGCACTAGTGAATCAGCTATTACTAACATGGCGCTAGTGTATCAGCTATTACTAGCATGGTACTAGTGCATCAGCTATTACTAGCATGGTACTAGTGCATCAGCTATTAATAGCATGGCACTAGTGCATCAGCTATTACTAACATGGTACTAGTGCATCAACTATTACTGGCATGGTACTAGTGCATCAGCTATTACTAGCTCGGCACTAGTGCATCAGCTATTACTAGCATTGTACCAGTGCATCAGCTATTACTAGCATGGTACTAGTGCATCAGCATTTACTAGCATGGCACTAGTGCATCAACTATTAATATCATGGCACTAGTGCATCAGCTATTACTAGCATGGCACTAGTGCATCAGCTACTATTAACATGATACTAGTGCATCAGCTATTACTAGCATGGCACTAGTGCATCAGCTATTACTAACATGGCACTAGTTCATCAGCTATTACTAGCATGGCACTAGTGCATCAGCTATTACTAACATGGCACTAGTGCATCAGCTATTACTAACATGGCACTAGTGCATCAGCTATTACTAACATGGTACCAGTGCATCAGCTATTACTATCACGGCACTAGTGCATCAGCTATTACTAGCATGGTACTAGTGCATCAGCTATTACTAGCATGGTACTAGTGGATCAGCTATTACTAGCATGGTACTAGTGCATCAGCTATTACTAACATGGTACTAGTGCATCAGCTATTACTATCATGGTACTAGTGCATCATCTATTACTAGCATGACACTAGTGCATCAGCTATTAATATCATGGCACTAGTGCATCAGCTATTACTAGCATGGTACTAGTGCATCAGCTATTACTAGCTCGGCACTAGTGCATCAGCTATTACTAACATGGCACTAATGCATCAGCTATTACTAGCATGGTACTAGTGCATCAGCTATTACTAGCATGGCACTAGTGCATCAGCTATTACTAGCATGGTACTAGTGCATCAGCTATTACTAGCATGGTACTAGTTCATCAGCTATTACTAGCATGGCACTAGTGCATCAGCTATTACTAGCATGGTACTAGTGCATCAGCTATTACTAGCGTAGCTCTATTGCATCAGCTATTACTAGCATGGCACTAGTGCATCAGCTATTACTAGCTCGGCACTAGTGCATCAGCTATTACTAACATGGCACTAATGCATCAGCTATTACTAGCATGGTACTAGTGCATCAGCTATTACTAGCATGGCACTAGTGCATCAGCTATTACTAGCATGGTACTAGTGCATCAGCTATTAATATCACGGCACTAGTGCATCAGCTATTACTAGCATGGCACTAGTTCATAAGCTATTACTAACATGGCAGTAGTTCATCAGCTATCACTAGCATGGCACTAGTGCATCAGCTATTACTAGCATGGCACTAGTGCATCAGCTATTACTAACATGGCACTAGTGCATCAGCTATTACTAACATGGCACTAGTGCATCAGCTATTACTAACACGGTACTAGTGCATCAGCTATTACTATCACGGCACTAGTGCATCAACTATTACTAGCATGGCACTAGTGCATCAGCTATTACTAGCATGACACTAGTGCATCAGCTGTTACTAGCATGGAACTAGTGCATCAGCTATTACTAGCATGGCACTAGTGCATCAGCTATTACTAGCATGGTACTAGTGCATCAGCTATTACTAACATGGCACTAGTGCATCAGCTATTACTAGCATGGCACTAGTGTATCAGCTATTACTAGCATGACACTAGTGCATCAGCTATTAATATCATGGCACTAGTGCATCAGCTATCACTAGCATGGTACTAGTGCATCAGCTATTACTAACATGACACTAGTGCATCAGCTATTACTAACATGACACCAGTGCATCAGCTATTACTATCACGGCACTAGTGGATCAGCTATTACTATCATGGCACTAGTGCATCAGCTATTACTAGCATGGTACTAGTGCATCAGCTATTACTAACATGGCACTAGTGCATCAGCTATTACTAGCATGGTACTAGTGCATCAGCTATTACTAACATGGCACTAGTGCATCAGCTATTACTAGCATGGTACTAGTGCATCAGCTATTACTAACATGGCACTAGTTCATCAACTATTACTATCATGGCACTAGTGCATCAGCTATTACTAGCATAGCACTAGTGCATCAGCTATTACTGGCATGGTACTAATGCATCAGCTATTACTGGCATGGTACTAATGCATCAGCTATTACTAGCATGGCACTAATGCATCAGCTATTACTAGCATGGTACTAGTGCATCAGCTATTACTAGCATGGAACTAGTGCATCAGCTATTACTAGCTCGGCACTAGTGCATCAGCTATTACTAGCTCGGCACTAGTGCATCAGCTATTACTAGCATGGCACTAATGCATCAGCTATTACTAGCATGGCACTAATGCATCAGCTATTACTAGCATGGAACTAGTGCATAAGCTATTAATACCATGGCGCTAGTGCATCAACTATTACTAACATGGCACTAGTTCATCAACTATTACTATCATGGCACTAGTGCATCAGCTATTACTAGCATGGCACTAGTGCATCAGCTATTACTAGCTCGGCACTAGTGCATCAGCTAATACTAGCTCGGCACTAGTGCATCAGCTATTACTAGCATGGTACTAGTGCATCAGCTATTACTAGCATGGCGCTAGTGCATCGGCTATTACTAGCATGGCACTAGTGCATCAGCTATTACTAGCATGGCACTAGTGCATCAGCTATTACTAGCATGGCATTAGTGAATCAGCTATTACTAGCATGGTACTAGTGCATCAGCTATTACTAGCATGGCACTAGTGCATCAGCTATTACTAGCATGGCACTAGTGCATCAGCTATTACTAGCATGGTACTAGTGCATCAGCTGTTACTAGCATGGCACTAGTGCATCAGCTATTACTAGCATGGCACTAGCGCATCAGCTATTACTAGCATGGTACTAGCGCATCAACTATTACTAGCATGGCACTAGTACATCAACTATTACAAGCATGGTACTAGTGCATCAGCTGTTATTATCATGGCACTAGTGCATCAGCTATTACTAGCATGGTACTAGTGCATCAGCTATTACTATCATGGCACTAGTGCATCAGCTATTACTAGCATGGCACTAGTGCATCAGCTATTACTAGCATGGTACTAGTGCATCAGCTATTACTAGCATGGTACTAGTGCATCAGCTATTACTAGCATGGCACTAGTGCATCAGCTATTACTAGCATGGTACTAGTGCATCATCTATTACTAGCATGGTACTAGTGCATCAGCTATTACTATCATGGCACTAGTGCATCAGCTATTACTAGCATGGCACTAGTGCATCAGCTATTACTAGCATGGCACTAGTGCATCAGCTATTACTATCATGGTGCTAGTGCATCAGCTATTACTAGCATGGCACTAGTGCATCAGCTATTACTAGCATGGCACTAGTGCATCAGCTATTACTAGCATGACACTAATGCATCAGCTATTACTAGCATGACACTAGTGCATCAGCTATTACTAGCATGACACTAGTGCATCAACTATTACTAACATGGAACTAGTGCATCAGCGATTACTATCATGGTGGTATTGCATCAGCTATTACTAGCATGGCACTAGTGCATCAGCTATTACTAGCATGGCACTAGTGCATCAGCTATTACTAGCATGACACTAATGCATCAGCTATTACTAGCATGACACTAGTGCATCAGCTATTACTAGCATGACACTAGTGCATCAACTATTACTAGCATGGCACTAGTACATCAACTGTTACAAGCATGGTACTAGTGCATCAGCTGTTATTATCATGGCACTAGTGCATCAGCTATTACTTGCATGGTACTAGTGCATCAGCTATTAGTAGCATGGCATTAGTGCATCAGCTATTACTATCATGGTACTAGTGCATCAGCTATTACTAACATGGCACTAGTTCATCAACTATTACTACCATGGCACTAGTGCATCAGCTATTACTAGCATGGCACTAGTGCATCAGCTATTACTAGCATGGCACTAGTGCATCAGCTATTACTAGCATGGTACTAGTGCATCAGCTATTACTAACATGGCACTAGTTCATCAACTATTACTATCATGGCACTAGTGCATCAGCTATTACTAGCATGGCACTAGTGCATCAGCTATTACTAGCATGGCACTAGTGAATCAGCTATTACTAGCATGGTACTAGTGCATCAGCTGTTACTAGCATGGTACTAGTGCATCAGCTACTACTAACATGGCACTAGTGCATCAGCGATTACTATCATGGCACTAGTGCATCAGCTATTACTAGCATGGCACTAGTGCATCAGCTATTACTAGCATGGCACTAGTGCATCAGCTATTACTAGCATGGTACTATTGCATCAGCTATTACTAGCATGGTACTAGTGCATCAGCTATTACTATCATGGTACTAGTGCATCAGCTATTACTAACATGGCACTAGTGCATCAGCTATTACTAGCATGGCACTAGTGCATCAGCTATTACTAGCATGGTACTAGTGCATCAACTATTACTAGCTTGGCACTAGTACATCAACTATTACTAGCATGGTACTAGTGCATCAGCTATTACTAGCATGGCACTAGTGCATCAGCTATTACTAGCATGGTACTAGTGCATCAGCTATTACTAGCATGGTACTAGTGCATCAACTATTACTAGCTTGGCACTAGTACGTCAACTATTACTAGCATGGTACTAGTGCATCAGCTGTTACTAGCATGGCACTAGTGCATCAGCTATTACTAGCATGGTACTAGTGCATCAGCTATTACTAGCATGGTACTAGTGCATCAGCTATTACTATCATGGTACTAGTGCATCAGCTATTACTAACATGGCACTAGTGCATCAGCTATTACTAGCATGGCACTAGTGCATCAGCTATTACTAGCATGGTACTAGTGCATCAGCTATAACTAGCATGGTACTAGTGCATCAGCTATTACTAACATGGCACTAGTGCATCACTTATTACTAGCATGGCACTAGTGCATCAGCTATTACTAGCATGGTACTAGTGCATCAGCTATTACTATCATGGCACTAGTGCATCAGCTATTACTAGCATGGTACTAGTGCATCAGCTATTACTAGCTTGGCACTAGTACGTCAACTATTACTAGCATGGTACTAGTGCATCAACTATTACTAGCATGGCACTAGTGCATCAGCTATTACTAGCATGGTACTAGTGCATCAGCTATTACTAGCATGGTACTAGTGCATCAGCTATTACTATCATGGTACTAGTGCATCAGCTATTACTAACATGGTACTAGTGCATCAGCTATTACTAGCATGGCACTAGTGCATCAGCTATTACTAGCATGGTACTAGTGCATCAGCTATAACTAGCATGGTACTAATGCATCAGCTATTACTAGCATGGTCCTAGTGCATCAGCTATTACCAGCATAGCACTAGTGCCTCAGCTATTACTAGCATGGCACTAGTGCATCAGCTTTTACTAGCATGGCACCAGTGCATCAGCTATTACTAGCATGGTACTAGTGCATCAGTTATTACTATCATGGCACTAGTGCATCAGCTATTACTAGCATGGTACTAGTTCATCAGCTATTACTAGCATGGCGCTAGTGCATCAGCTATTACTAGCATGGTACTAGTGCATCAGCTATTACTATCATGGCACTAGTGCATCAGCTATTACTAGCATGGCACTAGTGCATCAGCTATTACTAGCTCGGCACTAGTGCATCAGCTAATACTAGCTCGGCACTAGTGCATCAGCTATTACTAGCATGGTACTAGTGCATCAGCTATTACTAGCATGGCGCTAGTGCATCGGCTATTACTAGCATGGCACTAGTGCATCAGCTATTACTAGCATGGCACTAGTGCATCAGCTATTACTAGCATGGCATTAGTGAATCAGCTATTACTAGCATGGTACTAGTGCATCAGCTATTACTAGCATGGCACTAGTGCATCAGCTATTACTAGCATGGCACTAGTGCATCAGCTATTACTAGCATGGTACTAGTGCATCAGCTGTTACTAGCATGGCACTAGTGCATCAGCTATTACTAGCATGGCACTAGCGCATCAGCTATTACTAGCATGGTACTAGCGCATCAACTATTACTAGCATGGCACTAGTACATCAACTATTACAAGCATGGTACTAGTGCATCAGCTGTTATTATCATGGCACTAGTGCATCAGCTATTACTAGCATGGTACTAGTGCATCAGCTATTACTATCATGGCACTAGTGCATCAGCTATTACTAGCATGGCACTAGTGCATCAGCTATTACTAGCATGGTACTAGTGCATCAGCTATTACTAGCATGGTACTAGTGCATCAGCTATTACTAGCATGGCACTAGTGCATCAGCTATTACTAGCATGGTACTAGTGCATCATCTATTACTAGCATGGTACTAGTGCATCAGCTATTACTATCATGGCACTAGTGCATCAGCTATTACTAGCATGGCACTAGTGCATCAGCTATTACTAGCATGGCACTAGTGCATCAGCTATTACTATCATGGTGCTAGTGCATCAGCTATTACTAGCATGGCACTAGTGCATCAGCTATTACTAGCATGGCACTAGTGCATCAGCTATTACTAGCATGACACTAATGCATCAGCTATTACTAGCATGACACTAGTGCATCAGCTATTACTAGCATGACACTAGTGCATCAACTATTACTAACATGGAACTAGTGCATCAGCGATTACTATCATGGTGGTATTGCATCAGCTATTACTAGCATGGCACTAGTGCATCAGCTATTACTAGCATGGCACTAGTGCATCAGCTATTACTAGCATGACACTAATGCATCAGCTATTACTAGCATGACACTAGTGCATCAGCTATTACTAGCATGACACTAGTGCATCAACTATTACTAGCATGGCACTAGTACATCAACTGTTACAAGCATGGTACTAGTGCATCAGCTGTTATTATCATGGCACTAGTGCATCAGCTATTACTTGCATGGTACTAGTGCATCAGCTATTAGTAGCATGGCATTAGTGCATCAGCTATTACTATCATGGTACTAGTGCATCAGCTATTACTAACATGGCACTAGTTCATCAACTATTACTACCATGGCACTAGTGCATCAGCTATTACTAGCATGGCACTAGTGCATCAGCTATTACTAGCATGGCACTAGTGCATCAGCTATTACTAGCATGGTACTAGTGCATCAGCTATTACTAACATGGCACTAGTTCATCAACTATTACTATCATGGCACTAGTGCATCAGCTATTACTAGCATGGCACTAGTGCATCAGCTATTACTAGCATGGCACTAGTGAATCAGCTATTACTAGCATGGTACTAGTGCATCAGCTGTTACTAGCATGGTACTAGTGCATCAGCTACTACTAACATGGCACTAGTGCATCAGCGATTACTATCATGGCACTAGTGCATCAGCTATTACTAGCATGGCACTAGTGCATCAGCTATTACTAGCATGGCACTAGTGCATCAGCTATTACTAGCATGGTACTATTGCATCAGCTATTACTAGCATGGTACTAGTGCATCAGCTATTACTATCATGGTACTAGTGCATCAGCTATTACTAACATGGCACTAGTGCATCAGCTATTACTAGCATGGCACTAGTGCATCAGCTATTACTAGCATGGTACTAGTGCATCAACTATTACTAGCTTGGCACTAGTACATCAACTATTACTAGCATGGTACTAGTGCATCAGCTATTACTAGCATGGCACTAGTGCATCAGCTATTACTAGCATGGTACTAGTGCATCAGCTATTACTAGCATGGTACTAGTGCATCAACTATTACTAGCTTGGCACTAGTACGTCAACTATTACTAGCATGGTACTAGTGCATCAGCTGTTACTAGCATGGCACTAGTGCATCAGCTATTACTAGCATGGTACTAGTGCATCAGCTATTACTAGCATGGTACTAGTGCATCAGCTATTACTATCATGGTACTAGTGCATCAGCTATTACTAACATGGCACTAGTGCATCAGCTATTACTAGCATGGCACTAGTGCATCAGCTATTACTAGCATGGTACTAGTGCATCAGCTATAACTAGCATGGTACTAGTGCATCAGCTATTACTAACATGGCACTAGTGCATCACTTATTACTAGCATGGCACTAGTGCATCAGCTATTACTAGCATGGTACTAGTGCATCAGCTATTACTATCATGGCACTAGTGCATCAGCTATTACTAGCATGGTACTAGTGCATCAGCTATTACTAGCTTGGCACTAGTACGTCAACTATTACTAGCATGGTACTAGTGCATCAACTATTACTAGCATGGCACTAGTGCATCAGCTATTACTAGCATGGTACTAGTGCATCAGCTATTACTAGCATGGTACTAGTGCATCAGCTATTACTATCATGGTACTAGTGCATCAGCTATTACTAACATGGTACTAGTGCATCAGCTATTACTAGCATGGCACTAGTGCATCAGCTATTACTAGCATGGTACTAGTGCATCAGCTATAACTAGCATGGTACTAATGCATCAGCTATTACTAGCATGGTCCTAGTGCATCAGCTATTACCAGCATAGCACTAGTGCCTCAGCTATTACTAGCATGGCACTAGTGCATCAGCTTTTACTAGCATGGCACCAGTGCATCAGCTATTACTAGCATGGTACTAGTGCATCAGTTATTACTATCATGGCACTAGTGCATCAGCTATTACTAGCATGGTACTAGTTCATCAGCTATTACTAGCATGGCGCTAGTGCATCAGCTATTACTAGCATGGTACTAGTGCATCAGCTATTACTATCATGGCACTAGTGCATCAGCTATTACTAGCATGGTACTAGTGCATCAGCTATTACTAGCATGGTACTAGTGCATCAGCTATTACTAGCATGGTACTAGTGCATCAGCTATTACTAGCATGGTACTAGTGCATCAGCTATTACTAGCATGGTACTAGTTCATCAGCTATTACTAGCATGGCGCTAGTGCATCAGCTATTACTAGCATGACACTAGTGCATCAGCTATCACTAGCATGGCACTAGTGCATCAGCTGTTACTAGCATGGTACTAGTGCATCAGCTATTACTAACATGGCACTAGTGCATCAGCTATTACTAGCATGGTACTAGTGCATCAGCTATTACTAGCATGGCACTAGTGCATCAGCTATTACTAGCATGGCACTAGTGCATCAGCTATTACTATCATGGTGCTAGTGCATCAGCTATTACTAGCATGGCACTAGTGCATCAGCTATTACTAGCATGGCACTAGTGCATCAGCTATTACTAGCATGACACTAATGCATCAGCTATTACTATCTTGGCACTAGTGCATCAGCTATTACTATCTTGGCACTAGTGCATCAGCTATTACTAGCATGGCACTAGTGCATCATCTATTACTAGCATGGTACTAGTGCATCAGCTATTACTATCTTGGCACTAGTGCATCAGCTATTACTAGCATGGCACTAGTGCATCATCTATTACTAGCATGGTACTAGTGCATCAGCTATTACTATCATGGCACTAGTGCATCAGCTATTACTAGCATGGCACTAGTGCATCAGCTATTACTAGCATGGCACTAGTGCATCAGCTATTACTATCATGGTGCTAGTGCATCAGCTATTACTAGCATGGTACTAGTGCATCAGCTATTACTAGCATGGCACTAGTGCATCAGCTATTACTAGCATGACACTAATGCATCAGCTATTACTAGCATGACACTAGTGCATCAGCTATTACTAGCATGACACTAGTGCATCAACTATTACTAGCATGGTACTAGTGCATCAGCTATTACTAACATGGCACTAGTGCATCAGCTATTACTAACATGGCACTAGTGCATCAGCTATTACTAACATGGCACTAGTGCATCAGCTATTACTAACATGGCACTAGTGCATCAGCTATTACTAGCATGGCACTAGTGAATCAGCTATTACTAGCATGGCACTAGTGTATCAGCTATTACTAACATGGTACTAGTGCATCAACTATTACTAGCATGGTACTAGTGCATCAGCTATTACTAGCATGGCACTAGTGCATCAGCTATTACGAGCATGGCACTAGTGCATCAGCTATTACTAGCATGGCACTAGTGAATCAGCTATTACTAGCATGGCACTAGTGTATCAGCTATTACTAACATGGTACTAGTGCATCAACTATTACTAGCATGGTACTAGTGCATCAGCTATTACTAGCATGGTACTAGTGCATCAGCTATTACTAACATGGCACTAGTGCATCAGCTATTACTAACATGGCACTGGTGTATCAGTTATTACTAATATGGTACTAGTGCATCAACTATTACTAGCATGGTACTAGTGCATCAGCTATTACTAGCATGGCACTAGTGCATCAGCTATTACTAGCATGGCACTAGTGCATCAGCTATTACTAGCATGGTACTAGTGCATCAACTATTACTAGCTTGGTACTAGTGCATCAGCTTTTACTAGCATGGTACTAGTGCATCAGCTATTACTAGCATGGCACTAGTGAATCAGCTATTACTAACATGGCACTAGTGTATCAGCTATTACTAGCATGATACTAGTGCATCAGCTATTACTAGCATGGTACTAGTGCATCAGCTATTAATAGCATGGCACTAGTGCATCAGCTATTACTAACATGGTACTAGTGCATCAACTATTACTGGCATGGTACTAGTGCATCAGCTATTACTAGCTCGGCACTAGTGCATCAGCTATTACTAGCATTGTACCAGTGCATCAGCTATTACTAGCATGGTACTAGTGCATCAGCTTTTACTAGCATGGCACTAGTGCATCAACTATTAATATCATGGCACTAGTGCATCAGCTACTACTAGCATGGCACTAGTGCATCAGCTACTATTAACATGGTACTAGTGCATCAGCTATTACTAGCATGGCACTAGTGCATCAGCTATTACTAACATGGCACTAGTTCATCAGCTATTACTAGCATGGCACTAGTGCATCAGCTATTACTAACATGGCACTAGTGCATCAGCTATTACTAACATGGCACTAGTGCATCAGCTATTACTAACATGGTACCAGTGCATCAGCTATTACTATCACGGCACTAGTGCATCAGCTATTACTAGCATGGTACTAGTGCATCAGCTATTACTAGCATGGTACTAGTGGATCAGCTATTACTAGCATGGTACTAGTGCATCAGCTATTACTAACATGGTACTAGTGCATCAGCTATTACTATCATGGTACTAGTGCATCATCTATTACTAGCATGACACTAGTGCATCAGCTATTAATATCATGGCACTAGTGCATCAGCTATTACTAGCATGGTACTAGTGCATCAGCTATCACTAGCATGGCACTAGTGCATCAGCTATTACTAGCATGGCACTAGTGCATCAGCTATTACTAACATGGCACTAGTGCATCAGCTATTACTAACATGGCACTAGTGCATCAGCTATTACTAACACGGTACTAGTGCATCAGCTATTACTATCACGGCACTAGTGCATCAACTATTACTAGCATGGCACTAGTGCATCAGCTATTACTAGCATGACACTAGTGCATCAGCTGTTACTAGCATGGTACTAGTGCATCAGCTATTACTAGCATGGTACTAGTGCATCAGCTATTACTAGCATGGTACTAGTGCATCAGCTATTACTAACATGGCACTAGTGCATCAGCTATTACTAGCATGGCACTAGTGTATCAGCTATTACTAGCATGACACTAGTGCATCAGCTATTAATATCATGGCACTAGTGCATCAGCTATCACTAGCATGGTACTAGTGCATCAGCTATTACTAACATGACACTAGTGCATCAGCTATTACTAACATGACACCAGTGCATCAGCTATTACTATCACGGCACTAGTGGATCAGCTATTACTATCATGGCACTAGTGCATCAGCTATTACTAGCATGGTACTAGTGCATCAGCTATTACTAACATGGCACTAGTGCATCAGCTATTACTAGCATGGTACTAGTGCATCAGCTATTACTAACATGGCACTAGTGCATCAGCTATTACTAGCATGGTACTAGTGCATCAGCTATTACTAACATGGCACTAGTTCATCAACTATTACTATCATGGCACTAGTGCATCAGCTATTACTAGCATAGCACTAGTGCATCAGCTATTACTGGCATGGTACTAATGCATCAGCTATTACTGGCATGGTACTAATGCATCAGCTATTACTAGCATGGCACTAATGCATCAGCTATTACTAGCATGGTACTAGTGCATCAGCTATTACTAGCATGGAACTAGTGCATCAGCTATTACTAGCTCGGCACTAGTGCATCAGCTATTACTAGCTCGGCACTAGTGCATCAGCTATTACTAGCATGGCACTAATGCATCAGCTATTACTAGCATGGCACTAATGCATCAGCTATTAAAAGCATGGTACTAGTGCATCAGCTATTACTAGCATGGAACTAGTGCATCAGCTATTACTAGCTCGGCACTAGTGCATCAGCTATTACTAGCTCGGCACTAGTGCATCAGCTATTAATAGCATGGCACTAATGCATCAGCTATTACTAGCATGGAACTAGTGCATAAGCTATTAATACCATGGCGCTAGTGCATCAACTTTTACTAACATGGCACTAGTTCATCAACTATTACTATCATTGCACTAGTGCATCAGCTATTACTAGCATGGCACTAGTGCATCAGCTATTACTAGCATGGCACTAGTGCATCAGCTATTACTAGCTCGGCACTAGTGCATCAGCTAATACTAGCTCGGCACTAGTGCATCAGCTATTACTAGCATGGTACTAGTGCATCAGCTATTACTAGCATGGCACTAGTGCATCAGCTATTACTAGCATGGCACTAGTGCATCAGCTATTACTAGCATGGCACTAGGGCATCAGCTATTACTAGCATGGCATTAGTGGATCAGCTATTACTAGCATGGTACTAGTGCATCAGCTATTACTAGCATGGCACTAGTGCATCAGCTATTACTAGCATGGCACTAGTGCATCAGCTATTACTAGCATGGTACTAGTGCATCAGCTGTTACTAGCATGGCACTAGTGCATCAGCTCTTACTAGCATGACACTAGTGCATCAGCTATTACTAGCATGGTACTAGTGCATCAGCTATTACTAACTTGGCACTAGTGCATCAGCTATTACTAGCATGGTACTAGTGCATCAGCTATTACTAGCATGGTACTAGTGCATCAGCTATTACTAGCATGGCACTAGTGCATCAGCTATTACTAGCATGGCACTAGTGCATCATCTATTACTAGCATGGTACTAGTGCATCAGCTATTACTATCTTGGCACTAGTGCATCAGCTATTACTAGCATGGCACTAGTGCATCATCTATTACTAGCATGGTACTAGTGCATCAGCTATTACTATCATGGCACTAGTGCATCAGCTATTACTAGCATGGAACTAGTGCATCAGCTATTACTAGCATGGCACTAGTGCATCAGCTATTACTATCATGGTGCTAGTGCATCAGCTATTACTAGTATGGCACTAGTGCATCAGCTATTACTAGCATGGCACTAGTGCATCAGCTATTACTAGCATGACACTAATGCATCAGCTATTACTAGCATGACACTAGTGCATCAGCTATTACTAGCATGACACTAGTGTATCAACTATTACTAGCATGGTACTAGTGCATCAGCTATTACTAACATGGCACTAGTGCATCAGCTATTACTAACATGGCACTAGTGCATCAGCTATTACTAACATGGCACTAGTGCATCAGCTATTACTAACATGGCACTAGTGCATCAGCTATTACTAGCATGGCACTAGTGAATCAGCCATTACTAGCATGGCACTAGTGTATCAGCTATTACTAACATGGTACTAGTGCATCAACTATTACTAGCATGGTACTAGTGCATCAGCTATTACTAGCATGGCACTAGTGCATCAGCTATTACGAGCATGGCACTAGTGCATCAGCTATTAATATCATGGCTCTAGTGCATCAGCTATTACTAGCATGGTACTAGTGCATCAGCTATTACTAACATGGCACTAGTGCATCAGCTATTACTAACATGGCACTGGTGTATCAGCTATTACTAACATGGTACTAGTGCATCAACTATTACTAGCATGGTACTAGTGCATCAGCTATTACTAGCATGGCACTAGTGCATCAGCTATTACTAGCATGGCACTAGTGCATCAGCTATTACTAGCATGGTACTAGTGCATCAACTATTACTAGCTTGGTACTTGTGCATCAGCTTTTACTAGCATGGCACTGGTGCATCAGCTATTACTAGCATGGCACTAGTGAATCAGCTATTACTAACATGGCACTAGTGTATCAGCTATTACTAGCATGGTACTAGTGCATCAGCTATTACTAGCATGGTACTAGTGCATCAGCTATTAATAGCATGGCACTAGTGCATCAGCTATTACTAACATGGTACTAGTGCATCAACTATTACTGGCATGGTACTAGTGCATCAGCTATTACTAGCTCGGCACTAGTGCATCAGCTATTACTAGCATTGTACCAGTGCATCAGCTATTACTAGCATGGTACTAGTGCATCAGATTTTACTAGCATGGCACTAGTGCATCAACTATTAATATCATGGCACTAGTGCATCAGCTACTACTAGCATGGCGCTAGTGCATCAGCTACTATTAACATGGTACTAGTGCATCAGCTATTACTAACATGGTACCAGTGCATCAGCTATTACTATCACGGCACTAGTGCATCAGCTATTACTGGCATGGTACTAATGCATCAGCTATTATTGGCATGGTACTAATGCATCAGCTATTACTAGCATGGCACTAATGCATCAGCTATTACTAACATGGCACTAGTGGATCAGCTATTACTAGCATGGCACTAGTGTATCAGCTATTACTAGCATGACACTAGTGCATCAGCTATTAATATCATGGCACTAGTGCATCAGCTATCACTAGCATGGTACTAGTGCATCAGCTATTACTAACATGACACTAGTGCATCAGCTATTACTAACATGACACCAGTGCATCAGCTATTACTATCACGGCACTAGTGGATCAGCTATTACTATCATGGCACTAGTGCATCAGCTATTACTAGCATGTTACTAGTGCATCAGCTATTACTAACATGGCACTAGTGCATCAGCTATTACTAGCATGGTACTAGTGCATCACCTATTACTAACATGGCACTAGTGCATCAGCTATTACTAGCATGGTACTAGTGCATCAGCTATTACTAGCATGGAACTAGTGCATCAGCTATTACTAGCTCGGCACTAGTGCATCAGCTATTACTAGCTCGGCACTAGTGCATCAGCTATTACTAGCATGGCACTAATGCATCAGCTATTACTAGCATGGCACTAATGCATCAGCTATTACTAGCATGGAACTAGTGCATAAGCTATTAATACCATGGCGCTAGTGCATCAACTATTACTAACATGGCACTAGTTCATCAACTATTACTATCATGGCACTAGTGCATCAGCTATTACTAGCATGGCACTAGTGCATCAGCTATTACTAGCTCGGCACTAGTGCATCAGCTAATACTAGCTCGGCACTAGTGCATCAGCTATTACTAGCATGGTACTAGTGCATCAGCTATTACTAGCATGGCACTAGTGCATCAGCTATTACTAGCATGGCACTAGTGCATCAGCTATTACTAGCATGGCACTAGTGCATCAGCTATTACTAGCATGGCATTAGTGGATCAGCTATTACTAGCATGGTACTAGTGCATCAGCTATTACTAGCATGGCACTAGTGCATCAGCTATTACTAGCATGGCACTAGTGCATCAGCTATTACTAGCATGGTACTAGTGCATCAGCTGTTACTAGCATGGCACTAGTGCATCAGCTATTACTAGCATGGCACTAGCGCATCAGCTATTACTAGCATGGTACTAGTGCATCAACTATTACTAGCATGGCACTAGTACATCAACTATTACAAGCATGGTACTAGTGCATCAGCTGTAATTATCATGGCACTAGTGCATCAGCTATTACTAGCATGGTACTAGTGCATCAGCTATTACTATCATGGCACTAGTGCATCAGCTATTACTAGCATGGCACTAGTGCATCAGCTATTACTAGCATGGTACTAGTGCATCAGCTATTACTAGCATGGTACTAGTGCATCAGCTATTACTAGCATGGCACTAGTGCATCAGCTATTACTAGCATGGTACTAGTGCATCATCTATTACTAGCATGGTACTAGTGCATCAGCTATTACTATCATGGCACTAGTGCATCAGCTATTACTAGCATGGCACTAGTGCATCAGCTATTACTAGCATGGCACTAGTGCATCAGCTATTACTATCATGGTGCTAGTGCATCAGCTATTACTAGCATGGCACTAGTGCATCAGCTATTACTAGCATGACACTAATGCATCAGCTATTACTAGCATGACACTAGTGCATCAGCTATTACTAGCATGACACTAGTGCATCAACTATTACTAACATGGAACTAGTGCATCAGCGATTACTATCATGGTGGTAGTGCATCAGCTATTACTAGCATGGCACTAGTGCATCAGCTATTACTAGCATGGCACTAGTTCATCAGCTATTACTAGCATGACACTAATGCATCAGCTATTACTAGCATGACACTAGTGCATCAGCTATTACTAGCATGACACTAGTGCATCAACTATTACTAGCATGGCACTAGTACATCAACTGTTACAAGCATGGTACTAGTGCATCAGCTGTTATTATCATGGCACTAGTGCATCAGCTATTACTTGCATGGTACTAGTGCATCAGCTATTAGTAGCATGGCATTAGTGCATCAGCTATTACTATCATGGTACTAGTGCATCAGCTATTACTAACATGGCACTAGTTCATCAACTATTACTATCATGGCACTAGTGCATCAGCTATTACTAGCATGGCACTAGTGCATCAGCTATTACTAGCATGGCACTAGTGCATCAGCTATTACTAGCATGGTACTAGTGCATCAGCTATTACTAACATGGCACTAGTTCATCAACTATTACTATCAAGGCACTAGTGCATCAGCTATTACTAGCATGGCACTAGTGCATCAGCTATTACTAGCATGGCACTAGTGAATCAGCTATTACTAGCATGGTACTAGTGCATCAGCTGTTACTAGCATGGTACTAGTGCATCAGCTATTACTAACATGGCACTAGTGCATCAGCGATTACTATCATGGCACTAGTGCATCAGCTATTACTAGCATGGCACTAGTGCATCAGCTATTACTAGCATGGCACTAGTGCATCAGCTATTACTAGCATGGTACTATTGCATCAGCTATTACTAGCATGGTACTAGTGCATCAGCTATTACTATCATGGTACTGGTGCATCAGCTATTACTAACATGGCACTAGTGCATCAGCTATTACTAGCATGGCACTAGTGCATCAGCTATTACTAGCATGGTACTAGTGCATCAGCTATTGCTATCATGGTACTAGTGCATCAGCTATTACTAACATGGCACTAGTGCATCAGCTATTACTAGCATGGTACTAGTGCATCAGCTATTACTAGCATGGTACTAGTGCATCAGCTATTGCTATCATGGTACTAGTGCATCAGCTATTACTAACATGGCACTAGTGCATCAGCTATTACTAGCACGGCACTAGTGCATCAGCTATTACTAACATGGCACTAGTGCATCACTTATTACTAGCATGGCACTAGTGCATCAGCTATTACTAGCATGGTACTAGTGCATCAACTATTACTAGCTTGGCACTAGTACGTCAACTATTACTAGCATGGTACTAGTGCATCAGCTGTTACTAGCATGGCACTAGTGCATCAGCTATTACTAGCATGGTACTAGTGCATCAGCTATTACTAGCATGGTTCTAGTGCATCAGCTATTACTATCATGGTACTAGTGCATCAGCTATTACTAACATGGCACTAGTGCATCAGCTATTACTAGCATGGCACTAGTGCATCAGCTATTACTAGCATGGTACTAGTGCATCAGCTATAACTAGCATGGTACTAGTGCATCAGCTATTACTAGCATGGTCCTAGTGCAACAGCTATTACCAGCATAGCACTAGTGCCTCAGCTATTACTAGCATGGCACTAGTGCATCAGCTTTTACTAGCATGGCACTAGTGCATCAGCTATTACTAGCATGGTACTAGTGCATCAGTTATTACTATCATGGCACTAGTGCATCAGCTATTACTAGCATGGTACTAGTTCATCAGCTATTACTAGCATGGCGCTAGTGCATCAGCTATTACTATCATGGCACTAGTGCATCAGCTATTACTAACATGGTACCAGGGCATCAGCTATTACTATCACGGCACTAGTGCATCAGCTATTACTAGCATGGTACTAGTGCATCAGCTATTACTAGCATGGTACTAGTGCATCAGCTATTACTAGCATGGTACTAGTGCATCAGCTATTACTAGCATGGTACTAGTTCATCAGCTATTACTAGCATGGCGCTAGTGCATCAGCTATTACTAGCATGACACTAGTGCATCAGCTATCACTAGCATGGCACAAGTGCATCAGCTGTTACTAGCATGGTACTAGTGCATCAGCTATTACTAACATGGCACTAGTGCATCAGCTATTACTAGCATGGTACTAGTGCATCAGCTATTACTAGCATGGCACTAGTGCATCAGCTATTACTAGCATGGCACTAGTGCATCAGCTATTACTATCATGGTGCTAGTGCATCAGCTATTACTAGCATGGCACTAGTGCATCAGCTATTACTAGCATGGCTCTAGTGCATCAGCTATTACTAGCATGACACTAATGCATCAGCTATTACTATCTTGGCACTAGTGCATCAGCTATTACTATCTTGGCACTAGTGCATCAGCTATTACTAGCATGGCACTAGTGCATCATCTATTACTAGCATGGTACTAGTGCATCAGCTATTACTATCTTGGCACTAGTGCATCAGCTATTACTAGCATGGCACTAGTGCATCATCTATTACTAGCATGGTACTAGTGCATCAGCTATTACTATCATGGCACTAGTGCATCAGCTATTACTAGCATGGCACTAGTGCATCAGCTATTACTAGCATGGCACTAGTGCATCAGCTATTACTATCATGGTGCTAGTGCATCAGCTATTACTAGCATGGCACTAGTGCATCAGCTATTACTAGCATGGCACTAGTGCATCAGCTATTACTAGCATGACACTAATGCATCAGCTATTACTAGCATGACACTAGTGCATCAGCTATTACTAGCATGACACTAATGCATCAGCTATTACTAGCATGGCACTAGTGCATCAGCTATTACTAGCATGGTACTAGTGCATCAACTATTACTAGCATGGTACTAGTGCATCAGCTATTACTAACATGGCACTAGTGCATCAGCTATTACTAACATGGCACTAGTGCATCAGCTATTACTAACATGGCACTAGTGCATCAGCTATTACTAACATGGCACTAGTGCATCAGCTATTACTAGCATGGCACTAGTGAATCAGCTATTACTAGCATGGCACTAGTGTATCAGCTATTACTAACATGGTACTAGTGCATCAACTATTACTAGCATGGTACTAGTGCATCAGCTATTACTAGCATGGCACTAGTGCATCAGCTATTACGAGCATGGCACTAGTGCATCAGCTATTACTAGCATGGCACTAGTGAATCAGCTATTACTAGCATGGCACTAGTGTATCAGCTATTACTAACATGGTACTAGTGCATCAACTATTACTAGCATGGTACTAGTGCATCAGCTATTACTAGCATGGTACTAGTGCATCAGCTATTACTAACATGGCACTAGTGCATCAGCTATTACTAACATGGCACTGGTGTATCAGTTATTACTAACATGGTACTAGTGCATCAACTATTACTAGCATGGTACTAGTGCATCAGCTATTACTAGCATGGCACTAGTGCATCAGCTATTACTAACATGGCACTAGTGCATCAGCTATTACTAGCATGGTACTAGTGCATCAACTATTACTAGCTTGGTACTAGTGCATCAGCTTTTACTAGCATGGCACTAGTGCATCAGCTATTACTAGCATGGCACTAGTGAATCAGCTATTACTAACATGGCACTAGTGTATCAGCTATTACTAGCATGATACTAGTGCATCAGCTATTACTAGCATGGTACTAGTGCATCAGCTATTAATAGCATGGCACTAGTGCATCAGCTATTACTAACATGGTACTAGTGCATCAACTATTACTGGCATGGTACTGGTGCATCAGCTATTACTAGCTCGGCACTAGTGCATCAGCTATTACTAGCATTGTACCAGTGCATCAGCTATTACTAGCATGGTACTAGTGCATCAGCTTTTACTAGCATGGCACTAGTGCATCAACTATTAATATCATGGCACTAGTGCATCAGCTACTACTAGCATGGCACTAGTGCATCGGCTACTATTAACATGGTACTAGTGCATCAGCTATTACTAGCATGGCACTAGTGCATCAGCTATTACTAACATGGCACTAGTTCATCAGCTATTACTAGCATGGCACTAGTGCATCAGCTATTACTAACATGGCACTAGTGCATCAGCTATTACTAACATGGCACTAGTGCATCAGCTATTACTAACATGGTACCAGTGCATCAGCTATTACTATCACGGCACTAGTGCATCAGCTATTACTAGCATGGTACTAGTGCATCAGCTATTACTAGCATGGTACTAGTGGATCAGCTATTACTAGCATGGTACTAGTGCATCAGCTATTACTAACATGGTACTAGTGCATCAGCTATTACTATCATGGTACTAGTGCATCATCTATTACTAGCATGACACTAGTGCATCAGCTATTAATATCATGGCACTAGTGCATCAGCTATTACTAGCATGGTACTAGTGCATCAGCTATCACTAGCATGGCACTAGTGCATCAGCTATTACTAGCATGGCACTAGTGCATCAGCTATTACTAACATGGCACTAGTGCATCAGCTATTACTAACATGGCACTAGTGCATCAGCTATTACTAACACGGTACTAGTGCATCAGCTATTACTATCACGGCACTAGTGCATCAACTATTACTAGCATGGCACTAGTGCATCAGCTATTACTAGCATGACACTAGTGCATCAGCTGTTACTAGCATGGTACTAGTGCATCAGCTATTACTAGCATGGCACTAGTGCATCAGCTATTACTAGCATGGTACTAGTGCATCAGCTAGTACTAACATGGCACTAGTGCATCAGCTATTACTAGCATGGCACTAGTGTATCAGCTATTACTAGCATGACACTAGTGCATCAGCTATTAATATCATGGCACTAGTGCATCAGCTATCACTAGCATGGTACTAGTGCATCAGCTATTACTAACATGACACTAGTGCATCAGCTATTACTAACATGACACCAGTGCATCAGCTATTACTATCACGGCACTAGTGGATCAGCTATTACTATCATGGCACTAGTGCATCAGCTATTACTAGCATGGTACTAGTGCATCAGCTATTACTAACATGGCACTAGTGCATCAGCTATTACTAGCATGGTACTAGTGCATCAGCTATTACTAACATGGCACTAGTGCATCAGCTATTACTAGCATGGTACTAGTGCATCAGCTATTACTAACATGGCACTAGTTCATCAACTATTACTATCATGGCACTAGTGCATCAGCTATTACTAGCATAGCACTAGTGCATCAGCTATTACTGGCATGGTACTAATGCATCAGCTATTACTGGCATGGTACTAATGCATCAGCTATTACTAGCATGGCACTAATGCATCAGCTATTACTAGCATGGTACTAGTGCATCAGCTATTACTAGCATGGAACTAGTGCATCAGCTATTACTAGCTCGGCACTAGTGCATCAGCTATTACTAGCTCGGCACTAGTGCATCAGCTATTACTAGCATGGCACTAATGCATCAGCTATTACTAGCATGGCACTAATGCATCAGCTATTACTAGCATGGTACTAGTGCAGCAGCTATTACTAGCATGGAACTAGTGCATCAGCTATTACTAGCTCGGCACTAGTGCATCAGCTATTACTAGCTCGGCACTAGTGCATCAGCTATTACTAGCATGGCACTAATGCATCAGCTATTACTAGCATGGAACTAGTGCATAAGCTATTAATACCATGGCGCTAGTGCATCAACTATTACTAACATGGCACTAGTTCATCAACTATTACTATCATTGCACTAGTGCATCAGCTATTACTAGCATGGCACTAGTGCATCAGCTATTACTAGCATGGCACTAGTGCATCAGCTATTACTAGCTCGGCACTAGTGCATCAGCTAATACTAGCTCGGCACTAGTGCATCAGCTATTACTAGCATGGTACTAGTGCATCAGCTATTACTAGCATGGCACTAGTGCATCAGCTATTACTAGCATGGCACTAGTGCATCAGCTATTACTAGCATGGCACTAGGGCATCAGCTATTACTAGCATGGCATTAGTGGATCAGCTATTACTAGCATGGTACTAGTGCATCAGCTATTACTAGCATGGCACTAGTGCATCAGCTATTACTAGCGTGGCACTAGTGCATCAGCTATTACTAGCATGGTACTAGTGCATCAGCTGTTACTAGCATGGCACTAGTGCATCAGCTATTACTAGCATGGCACTAGTGCATCAGCTATTACTAGCATGGTACTAGTGCATCAGCTATTACTAACATGGCACTAGTGCATCAGCTATTACTAGCATGGTACTAGTGCATCAGCTATTACTAGCATGGTACTAGTGCATCAGCTATTACTAGCATGGCACTAGTGCATCGGCTATTACTAGCATGGCACTAGTGCATCATCTATTACTAGCATGGTACTAGTGCATCAGCTATTACTATCATGGCACTAGTGCATCAGCTATTACTAGCATGGCACTAGTGCATCATCTATTACTAGCATGGTACTAGTGCATCAGCTATTACTATCATGGCACTAGTGCATCAGCTATTACTAGCATGGCACTAGTGCATCAGCTATTACTATCATGGTGCTAGTGCATCAGCTATTACTAGTATGGCACTAGTGCATCAGCTATTACTAGCATGGCACTAGTGCATCAGCTATTACTAGCATGACACTAATGCATCAGCTATTACTAGCATGACACTAGTGCATCAGCTATTACTAGCATGACACTAGTGCATCAACTATTACTAGCATGGTACTAGTGCATCAGCTATTACTAACATGGCACTAGTGCATCAGCTATTACTAACATGGCACTAGTGCATCAGCTATTACTAACATGGCACTAGTGCATCAGCTATTACTAACATGACACTAGTGCATCAGCTATTACTAGCATGGCACTAGTGAATCAGCTATTACTAGCATGGCACTAGTGTATCAGCTATTACTAAGATGGTACTAGTGCATCAACTATTACTAGCATGGTACTAGTGCATCAGCTATTACTAGCATGGCACTAGTGCATCAGCTATTACGAGCATGGCACTAGTGCATCAGCTATTAATATCATGGCTCTAGTGCATCAGCTATTACTAGCATGGTACTAGTGCATCAGCTATTACTAACATGGCACTAGTGCATCAGCTATTACTAACATGGCACTGGTGTATCAGCTATTACTAACATGGTACTAGTGCATCAACTATTACTAGCATGGTACTAGTGCATCAGCTATTACTAGCATGGCACTAGTGCATCAGCTATTACTAGCATGGCACTAGTGCATCAGCTATTACTAGCATGGTACTAGTGCATCAACTATTACTAGCTTGGTACTTGTGCATCAGCTTTTACTAGCATGGCACTAGTGCATCAGCTATTACTAGCATGGCACTAGTGAATCAGCTATTACTAACATGGCACTAGTGTATCAGCTATTACTAGCATGGTACTAGTGCATCAGCTATTACTAGCATGGTACTAGTGCATCAGCTATTAATAGCATGGCACTAGTGCATCAGCTATTACTAACATGGTACTAGTGCATCAACTATTACTGGCATGGTACTAGTGCATCAGCTATTACTAGCTCGGCACTAGTGCATCAGCTATTACTAGCATTGTACCAGTGCATCAGCTATTACTAGCATGGTACTAGTGCATCAGATTTTACTAGCATGGCACTAGTGCATCAACTATTAATATCATGGCACTAGTGCATCAGCTACTACTAGCATGGCACTAGTGCATCAGCTACTATTAACATGGTACTAGTGCATCAGCTATTACTAACATGGTACCAGTGCATCAGCTATTACTATCACGGCACTAGTGCATCAGCTATTACTAGCATGGTACTAGTGCATCAGCTATTACTAGCATGGTACTAGTGGATCAGCTATTACTAGCATGGTACTAGTGCATCAGCTATTACTAACATGGTACTAGTGCATCAGCTATTACTATCATGGTACTAGTGCATCATCTATTACTAGCATGACACTAGTGCATCAGCTATTAATATCATGGCACTAGTGCATCAGCTATTACTAGCATGGTACTAGTGCATCAGCTATTACTAGCTCGGCACTAGTGCATCAGCTATTACTAGCATGGCACTAATGCATCAGCTATTACTAGCATGGTACTAGTGCATCAGCTATTACTAGCATGGCACTAGTGCATCAGCTATTACTAGCATGGTACTAGTGCATCAGCTATTACTAGCATGGTACTAGTTCATCAGCTATTACTAGCATGGCACTAGTGCATCAGCTATTACTAGCATGGTACTAGTGCATCAGCTATTCTTAGCGTAGCTCTATTGCATCAGCTATTACTAACATGGTACTAGTGAATCAGCTATGACTATCATGGTACTAGTGCATCAGCTATTATTAGCATGGCACTAGTGCATCAGCTATTACTAACATGGCACTAGTGCATCAGCTATTACTAACATGGTACTAGTGCATCAGCTATTACTATCACGGCACTAGTGCATCAGCTATTACTAGCATGACACTAGTGCATCAGCTATTACTAGCATGACATTAGTGCATCAGCTATTACTAGCATGACACTAGTGCATCAGCTATTAATATCACGGCACTAGTGCATCAGCTATTACTAGCATGGCACTAGTTCATATGCTATTACTAACATGGCACTAGTTCATCAGCTATCACTAGCATGGCACTAGTGCATCAGCTATTACTAGCATGGCACTAGTGCATCAGCTATTACTAACATGGCACTAGTGCATCAGCTATTACTAACATGGCACTAGTGCATCAGCTATTACTAACACGGTACTAGTGCATCAGCTATTACTATCACGGCACTAGTGCATCAACTATTACTAGCATGGCACTAGTGCATCAGCTAATACTAGAATGACACTAGTGCATCAGCTGTTACTAGCATGGTACTAGTGCATCAGCTATTACTAGCATGGCACTAGTGCATCAGCTATTACTAGCATGGTACTAGTGCATCAGCTATTACTAACATGGCACTAGTGCATCAGCTATTACTAGCATGGCACTAGTGTATCAGCTATTACTAGCATGACACTAGTGCATCTGCTATTAATATCATGGCACTAGTGCATCAGCTATCACTAGCATGGTACTAGTGCATCAGCTATTACTAACATGACACTAGTGCATCAGCTATTACTAACATGACACCAGTGCATCAGCTATTACTATCACGGCACTAGTGGGTCAGCTAGTACTATCATGGCACTAGTGCATCAGCTATTACTAGCATGGTACTAGTGCATCAGCTATTACTAACATGGCACTAGTGCATCAGCTATTACTAGCATGGTACTAGTGCATCCGCTATTACTAACATGGCACTAGTGCATCAGCTATTACTAGCATGGTACTAGTGCATCAGCTATTACTAACATGGCACTAGTTCATCAACTATTACTATCATGGCACTAGTGCATCAGCTATTACTAGCATAGCACTAGTGCATCAGCTATTACTGGCATGGTACTAATGCATCAGCTATTATTGGCATGGTACTAATGCATCAGCTATTACTAGCATGGCACTAATGCATCAGCTATTACTAGCATGGTACTAGTGCATCAGCTATTACTAGCATGGAACTAGTGCATCAGCTATTACTAGCTCGGCACTAGTGCATCAGCTATTACTAGCTCGGCACTAGTGCATCAGCTATTAGTAGCATGGCACTAATGCATCAGCTATTACTAGCATGGCACTAATGCATCAGCTATTACTAGCATGGAACTAGTGCATAAGCTATTAATACCATGGCGCTAGTGCATCAGCTATTACTAGCATGGCATTAGTGCATCAGCTATTACTATCATGGTACTAGTGCATCAGCTATTACTAACATGGCACTAGTTCATCAACTATTACTATCATGGCACTAGTGCATCAGCTATTACTAGCATGGCACTAGTGCATCAGCTATTACTAGCATGGCACTAGTGCATCAGCTATTACTAGCTCGGCACAAGTGCATCAGCTATTACTAGTTCGGCACTAGTACATCAGCTATTACTAGCATGGTAATAGTGCATCAGCTAATACTAGCATGGCTCTAGTGCATCAGCTATTACTAGCATGGCACTAGTGCATCAGCTATTACTAGCATGACACTAGTGCATCAGCTATTACTAGCATGGCATTAGTGGATCAGCTATTACTAGCATGGTACTAGCGCATCAGCTATTACTAGCATGGCACTAGTGCATCAGCTATTACTAGCATGGCACTAGTGCATCAGCTATTACTAGCATGGTACTAGTGCATCAGCTGTTACTAGCATGGCACTAGTGCATCAGCTATTACTAGCATGGCACTAGTGCATCAGCTATTACTAGCATGGTACTAGTGCATCAACTATTGCTAGCATGGCACTAGTACATCAACTATTACAAGCATGGTACTAGTGCATCAGCTGTTATTATCATGGCACTAGTGCATCAGCTATTACTAGCATGGTACTAGTGCATCAGCTATTACTATCATGGCACTAGTGCATCAGCTATTACTAGCATGGCACTAGTGCATCAGCTATTACTAGCATGGTACTAGTGCATCAGCTATTACTAGCATGGCACTAGTGCATCAGCTATTACTAGCATGGCACTAGTGCATCAGCTATTACTAGCATGGTACTAGTGCATCATCTGTTACTAGCATGGTACTAGTGCATCAGCTATTACTATCATGGCACTAATGCATCAGCTATTACTAGCATGGCACTAGTGCATCAGCTATTACTAGCATGGCACTAGTGCATCAGCTATTACTATCATGGTGCTAGTGCATCAGCTATTACTAGCATGGCACTAGTGCATCAGCTATTACTAACATGGCACTAGTGCATCAGCTATTACTAGCATGGTACTAGTGCATCAGCTATTACTAGCATGGTACTAGTGCATCAGCTATTACTAACATGGCACTAGTGCATCAGCTATTACTAGCATGGCACTAGTGCATCAGCTATTACTAGCATGGTACTAGTGCATCAACTATTACTAGCTTGGCACTAGTACATCAACTATTACTAGCATGGTACTAGTGCATCAGCTATTACTAGCATGGCACTAGTGCATCAGCTATTACTAGCATGGTACTAGTGCATCAGCTATTACTAGCATGGTACTAGTGCATCAGCTATTGCTATCATAGTACTAGTGCATCAGCTATTACTAACATGGCACTAGTGCATCAGCTATTACTAGCATGGCACTAGTGCATCAGCTATTACTAGCATGGTACTAGTGCATCAGCTATTACTACCATGGTACTAGTGCATCAGCTATTACTATCATGGTACTAGTGCATCAGCTATTACTAACATGGCACTAGTGCATCAGCTATTACTAGCATGGCACTAGTGCATCAGCTATTACTAGCATGGTACTAGTGCATCAACTATTACTAGCTTGGCACTAGTACATCAACTATTACTAGCATGGTACTAGTGCATCAGCTGTTACTAGCATGGCACTAGTGCATCAGCTATTACTAGCATGGTACTAGTGCATCAGCTATTACTAGCATGGTACTAGTGCATCAGCTATTACTATCATGGTACTAGTGCATCAGCTATTACTAACATGGCACTAGTGCATCAGCTAATACTAGCATGGCACTAGTGCATCAGCTATTACTAGCATGGTACTAGTGCATCAACTATTACTAGCTTGGCACTAGTACATCAACTATTACTAGCATGGTACTAGTGCATCAGCTATAACTAGCATGGTACTAGTGCATCAGCTATTACTAGCATGGTACTAGTGCATCAGCTATAACTAGCATGGTACTAGTGCATCAGCTATTACTAGCATGGTACTAGTGCATCAGCTATTACCAGCATAGCACTAGTGCCTCAGCTATTACTAGCATGGCACTAGTGCATCAGCTTTTACTAGCATGGCACTAGTGCATCAGCTATTACTAGCATGGTACTAGTGCATCAGTTATTACTATCATGGCACTAGTGCATCAGCTATTACTAGCATGGTACTAGTTCATCAGCTATTACTAGCATGGCGCTAGTGCATCAGCTATTACTATCATGGCACTAGTGCATCAGCTATTACTAACATGGTACCAGTGCATCAGCTATTACTATCACGGCACTAGTGCATCAGCTATTACTAGCATGGTACTAGTGCATCAGCTATTACTAGCATGGTACTAGTGCATCAGCTATTACTAGCATGGTACTAGTGCATCAGCTATTACTAGCATGGTACTAGTTCATCAGCTATTACTAGCATGGCGCTATTGCATCAGCTATTACTAGCATGACACTAGTGCATCAGCTATCACTAGCATGGCACTAGTGCATCAGCTGTTACTAGCATGGTACTAGTGCATCAGCTATTACTAACATGGCACTAGTGCATCAGCTATTACTAGCATGGTACTAGTGCATCAGCTATTACTAGCATGGTACTAGTGCATCAGCTATTACTAGCATGGCACTAGTGCATCAGCTATTACTAGCATGGCACTAGTGAATCATCTATTACTAGCATGGTACTAGTGCATCAGCTATTACTATCTTGGCACTAGTGCATCAGCTATTACTAGCATGGTACTAGTGCATCAGCTATTACTAGCATGGTACTAGTTCATCAGCTATTACTAGCATGGCGCTATTGCATCAGCTATTACTAGCATGACACTAGTGCATCAGCTATCACTAGCATGGCACTAGTGCATCAGCTGTTACTAGCATGGTACTAGTGCATCAGCTATTACTAACATGGCACTAGTGCATCAGCTATTACTAGCATGGTACTAGTGCATCAGCTATTACTAGCATGGTACTAGTGCATCAGCTATTACTAGCATGGCACTAGTGCATCAGCTATTACTAGCATGGCACTAGTGAATCATCTATTACTAGCATGGTACTAGTGCATCAGCTATTACTATCTTGGCACTAGTGCATCAGCTATTACTAGCATGGCACTAGTGCATCATCTATTACTAGCATGGTACTAGTGCATCAGCTATTACTATCATGGCACTAGTGCATCAGCTATTACTAGCATGGCACTAGTGCATCAGCTATTACTAGCATGGCACTAGTGCATCAGCTATTACTATCATGGTGCTAGTGCATCAGCTATTACTAGCATGGCACTAGTGCATCAGCTATTACTAGCATGGCACTAGTGCATCAGCTATTACTAGCATGACACTAATGCATCAGCTATTACTAGCATGACACTAGTGCATCAGCTATTACTAGCATGACACTAGTGCATCAACTATTACTAGCATGGTACTAGTGCATCAGCTATTACTAACATGGCACTAGTGCATCAGCTATTACTAACATGGCACTAGTGCATCAGCTATTACTAACATGGCACTAGTGCATCAGCTATTACTAACATGGCACTAGTGCATTAGCTATTACTAGCATGGCACTAGTGAATCAGCTATTACTAGCATGGCACTAGTGTATCAGCTATTACTAACATGGTACTAGTGCATCAACTATTACTAGCATGGTACTGGTGCATCAGCTATTACTAGCATGGCACTAGTGCATCAGCTATTACGAGCATGGCACTAGTGCATCAGCTATTAATATCATGGCACTAGTGCATCAGCTATTACTAGCATGGTACTAGTGCATCAGCTATTACTAACATGGCACTAGTGCATCAGCTATTACTAACATGGCACTGGTGTATCTGCTATTACTAACATGGTACTAGTGCATCAACTATTACTAGCATGGTACTAGTGCATCAGCTATTACTAGCATGGCACTAGTGCATCAGCTATTACTAGCATGGCACTAGTGCATCAGCTATTACTAGCATGGTACTAGTGCCTCAATTATTACTAGCTTGGTACTAGTGCATCAGCTTTTACTAGCATGGCACTAGTGCATCAGCTATTACTAGCATGACACTAGTGAATCAGCTATTACTAACATGGCACTAGTGTATCAGCTATTACTAGCATGGTACTAGTGCATCAGCTATTACTAGCATGGTACTAGTGCATCAGCTATTAATAGCATGGCACTAGTGCATCAGCTATTACTAACATGGTACTAGTGCATCAACTATTACTGGCATGGTACTAGTGCATCAGCTATTACTAGCTCGGCACTAGTGCATCAGCTATTACTAGCATTGTACCAGTGCATCAGCTATTACTAGCATGGTACTAGTGCATCAGCTTTTACTAGCATGGCACTAGTGCATCAACTATTAATATCATGGCACTAGTGCATCAGCTATTACTAGCATGGCACTAGTGCATCAGCTACTATTAACATGGTACTAGTGCATCAGCTATTACTAGCATGGCACTAGTGCATCAGCTATTACTAACATGGCACTAGTTCATCAGCTATTACTAGCATGGCACTAGTGCATCAGCTATTACTAAAATGGCACTAGTGCATCAGCTATTACTAACATGGCACTAGTGCATCAGCTATTACTAACATGGTACCAGTGCATCAGCTATTACTCGCATGGCACTAGTGCATCAGCTATTACTAGCATGGTACTAGTGCACCAGCTATTACTAGCATGGTACTAGTGGATCAGCTATTACTAGCATGGTACTAGTGCATCAGCTATTACTAACATGGTACTAGTGCATCAGCTATTACTATCATGGTACTAGTGCATCATCTATTACTAGCATGACACTAGTGCATCAGCTATTAATATCATGGCACTAGTGCATCAGCTATTACTAGCATGGTACTAGTGCATCAGCTATTACTAACATGGCACTAGTTCATCAACTATTACTATCATGGCACTAGTGCATCAGCTATTACTAGCATAGCACTAGTGCATCAGCTATTACTGGCATGGTACTAATGCATCAGCTATTACTGGCATGGTACTAATGCATCAGCTATTACTAGCATGGCACTAATGCATCAGCTATTACTAGCATGGTACTAGTGCATCAGCTATTACTAGCATGGAACTAGTGCATCAGCCATTACTAGCTCGGCACTAGTGCATCAGCTATTACTAGCTCGGCACTAGTGCATCAGCTATTACTAGCATGGCACTAATGCATCAGCTATTACTAGCATGGCACTAATGCATCAGCTATTACTAGCATGGCATTAGCGCATCAGCTATTACTAACATGGTACTAGTGCATCAACTATTACTAGCATGGTACTAGTGCATCAGCTATTACTAGCTCGGCACTAGTGCATCAGCTACTACTAGCATGGCACTAGTGCATCAGCTATTACTAGCATGGTACTAGTGCATCATCTATTACTAGCATGGTACTAGTGCATCAGCTATTACTATCATGGCACTAGTGCATCAGCTATTACTAGCATGGCACTAGTGCATCAGCTATTACTAGCATGGCACTAGTGCATCAGCTATTACTATCATGGTGCTAGTGCATCAGCTATTACTAGCATGGCACTAGTGCATCAGCTATTACTAGCATCGCACTAGTGCATCAGCTATTACTAGCATGACACTAATGCATCAGCTATTACTAGCATGACACTAGTGCATCAGCTATTACTAGCATGACACTAGTGCATCAACTATTACTAACATGGCACTAGTGCATCAGCGATTACTATCATGGTGCTAGTGCATCAGCTATTACTAGCATGGCACTAGTGCATCAGCTATTACTAGCATGGCACTAGTGCATCAGCTATTACTAGCATGACACTAATGCATCAGCTATTACTAGCATGACACTAGTGCATCAGCTATTACTAGCATGACACTAGTGCATCAACTATTACTAGCATGGCACTAGTACATCAACTGTTACAAGCATGGTACTAGTGCATCAGCTGTTATTATCATGGCACTAGTGCATCAGCTATTACTAGCATGGTACTAGTGCATCAGCTATTAGTAGCATGGCATTAGTGCATCAGCTATTACTATCATGGTACTAGTGCATCAGCTATTACTAACATGGCACTAGTTCATCAACTATTACTATCATGGCACTAGTGCATCAGCTATTACTAGCATGGCACTAGTGCATCAGCTATTACTAGCATGGCACTAGTGCATCAGCTATTACTAGCATGGTACTAGTGCATCAGCTATTACTAACATGGCACTAGTTCATCAACTATTACTATCATGGCACTAGTGCATCAGCTATTACTAGCATGGCACTAGTGCATCAGCTATTACTAGCATGGCACTAGTGCATCAGCTATTACTAGCATGGTACTAGTGCATCAGCTGTTACTAGCATGGTACTAGTGCATCAGCTATTACTAACATGGCACTAGTGCATCAGCGATTACTATCATGGCACTAGTGCATCAGCTATTACTAGCATGGCACTAGTGCATCAGCTATTACTAGCATGGCCTTAGTGCATCAGCTATTACTAGCATGGTACTAGTGCATCAGCTATTAGTAGCATGGCATTAGTGCATCAGCTATTACTATCATGGTACTAGTGCATCAGCTATTACTAACATGGCACTAGTTCATCAACTATTACTATCATGGCACTAGTGCATCAGCTATTACTAGCATGGCACTAGTGCATCAGCTATTACTAGCATGGCACTAGTGCATCAGCTATTACTAGCATGGCACTAATGCATCAGCTATTACTAGCATGGCACTAATGCATCAGCTATTACTAGCATGGCATTAGCGCATCAGCTATTACTAACATGGTACTAGTGCATCAACTATTACTAGCATGGTACTAGTGCATCAGCTATTACTAGCTCGGCACTAGTGCATCAGCTACTACTAGCATGTCACTAGTGCATCAGCTATTACTAGCATGGTACTAGTGCATCATCTATTACTAGCATGGTACTAGTGCATCAGCTATTACTATCATGGCACTAGTGCATCAGCTATTACTAGCATGGCACTAGTGCATCAGCTATTACTAGCATGGCACTAGTGCATCAGCTATTACTATCATGGTGCTAGTGCATCAGCTATTACTAGCATGGCACTAGTGCATCAGCTATTACTAGCATCGCACTAGTGCATCAGCTATTACTAGCATGACACTAATGCATCAGCTATTACTAGCATGACACTAGTGCATCAGCTATTACTAGCATGACACTAGTGCATCAACTATTACTAACATGGCACTAGTGCATCAGCGATTACTATCATGGTGCTAGTGCATCAGCTATTACTAGCATGGCACTAGTGCATCAGCTATTACTAGCATGGCACTAGTGCATCAGCTATTACTAGCATGACACTAATGCATCAGCTATTACTAGCATGACACTAGTGCATCAGCTATTACTAGCATGACACTAGTGCATCAACTATTACTAGCATGGCACTAGTACATCAACTGTTACAAGCATGGTACTAGTGCATCAGCTGTTATTATCATGGCACTAGTGCATCAGCTATTACTAGCATGGTACTAGTGCATCAGCTATTAGTAGCATGGCATTAGTGCATCAGCTATTACTATCATGGTACTAGTGCATCAGCTATTACTAACATGGCACTAGTTCATCAACTATTACTATCATGGCACTAGTGCATCAGCTATTACTAGCATGGCACTAGTGCATCAGCTATTACTAGCATGGCACTAGTGCATCAGCTATTACTAGCATGGTACTAGTGCATCAGCTATTACTAACATGGCACTAGTTCATCAACTATTACTATCATGGCACTAGTGCATCAGCTATTACTAGCATGGCACTAGTGCATCAGCTATTACTAGCATGGCACTAGTGCATCAGCTATTACTAGCATGGTACTAGTGCATCAGCTGTTACTAGCATGGTACTAGTGCATCAGCTATTACTAACATGGCACTAGTGCATCAGCGATTACTATCATGGCACTAGTGCATCAGCTATTACTAGCATGGCACTAGTGCATCAGCTATTACTAGCATGGCCTTAGTGCATCAGCTATTACTAGCATGGTACTAGTGCATCAGCTATTACTAGCATGGTACTAGTGCATCATCTATTACTATCATGGTACTAGTGCATCAGCTATTACTAACATGGCACTAGTGCATCAGCTATTACTAGCATGGCACTAGTGCATCAGCTATTACTAGCATGGTACTAGTGCATCAACTATTACTAGCTTGGCACTAGTACATCAACTATTACTAGCATGGTACTAGTGCATCAGCTATTACTAGCATGGCACTAGTGCATCAGCTATTACTAGCATGGTACTAGTGCATCAGCTATTACTAGCATGGTACTAGTGCATCAGCTATTGCTATCATGGTACTAGTGCATCAGCTATTACTAACATGGCACTAGTGCATCAGCTATTACTAGCATGGCACTAGTGCATCAGCTATTACTAGCATGGTACTAGTGCATCAGCTATTACTAGCATGGTACTAGTGCATCAGCTAATAATATCATGGTACTAGTGCATCAGCTATTACTAACATGGCACTAGTGCATCAGCTATTACTAGCATGGCACTAGTGCATCAGCTATTACTAGCATGGTACTAGTGCATCAACTATTACTAGCTTGGCACTAGTACATCAACTATTACTAGCATGGTACTAGTGCATCAGCTGTTACTAGCATGGCACTAGTGCATCAGCTATTACTAGCATGGTACTAGTGCATCAGCTATTACTAGCATGGTACTAGTGCATCAGCTATTACTATCATGGTACTAGTGCATCAGCTATTACTAACATGGCACTAGTGCATCAGCTATTACTATCATGGTGCTAGTGCATCAGCTATTACTAGCATGGCACTAGTGCATCAGCTATTACTAGCATGGCACTAGTGCATCAGCTATTACTGGCATGACACTAATGCATCAGCTATTACTAGCATGACACTAGTGCATCAGCTATTACTAGAATGACACTAGTGCATCAGCTGTTACTAGCATGGTACTAGTGCATCAGCTATTACTAGCATGGCACTAGTGCATCAGCTATTACTAGCATGGTACTAGTGCATCAGCTATTACTAACATGGCACTAGTGCATCAGCTATTGCTAGCATGGCACTAGTGTATCAGCTATTACTAGCATGACACTAGTGCATCAGCTATTAATATCATGGCACTAGTGCATCAGCTATCACTAGCATGGTACTAGTGCATCAGCTATTACTAACATGACACTAGTGCATCAGCTATTACTAACATGACACCAGTGCATCAGCTATTACTATCACGGCACTAGTGGATCAGCTAGTACTATCATGGCACTAGTGCATCAGCTATTACTAGCATGGTACTAGTGCATCAGCTATTACTAACATGGCACTAGTGCATCAGCTATTACTAGCATGGTACTAGTGCATCCGCTATTACTAACATGGCACTAGTGCATCAGCTATTACTAGCATGGTACTAGTGCATCAGCTATTACTAACATGGCACTAGTTCATCAACTATTACTATCATGGCACTAGTGCATCAGCTATTACTAGCATAGCACTAGTGCATCAGCTATTACTGGCATGGTACTAATGCATCAGCTATTATTGGCATGGTACTAATGCATCAGCTATTACTAGCATGGCACTAATGCATCAGCTATTACTAGCATGGTACTAGTGCATCAGCTATTACTAGCATGGAACTAGTGCATCAGCTATTACTAGCTCGGCACTAGTGCATCAGCTATTACTAGCTCGACACTAGTGCATCAGCTATTAGTAGCATGGCACTAATGCATCAGCTATTACTAGCATGGCACTAATGCATCAGCTATTACTAGCATGGAACTAGTGCATAAGCTATTAATACCATGGCGCTAGTGCATCAGCTATTACTAGCATGGCATTGGTGCATCAGCTATTACTATCATGGTACTAGTGCATCAGCTATTACTAACATGGCACTAGTTCATCAACTATTACTATCATGGCACTAGTGCATCAGCTATTACTAGCATGGCACTAGTGCATCAGCTATTACTAGCATGGCACTAGTGCATCAGCTATTACTAGCTCGGCACTAGTGCATCAGCTATTACTAGTTCGGCACTAGTGCATCAGCTATTACTAGCATGGTACTAGTGCATCAGCTATTACTAGCATGGCTCTAGTGCATCAGCTATTACTAGCATGGCACTAGTGCATCAGCTATTACTAGCATGACACTAGTGCATCAGCTATTACTAGCATGGCATTAGTGGATCAGCTATTACTAGCATGGTACTAGTGCATCAGCTATTACTAGCATGGCACTAGTGCATCAGCTATTACTAGCATGGCACTAGTGCATCAGCTATTACTAGCATGGTACTAGTGCATCAGCTGTTACTAGCATGGCACTAGTGCATCAGCTATTACTAGCATGGCACTAGTGCATCAGCTATTACTAGCATGGTACTAGTGCATCAACTATTACTAGCATGGCACTAGTACATCAACTATTACAAGCATGGTACTAGTGCATCAGCTGTTATTATAATGGCACTAGTGCATCAGCTATTACTAGCATGGTACTAGTGCATCAGCTATTACTATCATGGCACTAGTGCATCAGCTATTACTAGCATGGCACTAGTGCATCAGCTATTACTAGCATGGTACTAGTGCATCAGCTATTACTAGCATGGCACTAGTGCATCAGCTATTACTAGCATGGCACTAGTGCATCAGCTATTACTAGCATGGTACTAGTGCATCATCTGTTACTAGCATGGTACTAGTGCATCAGCTATTACTATCATGGCACTAGTGCATCAGCTATTACTAGCATGGCACTAGTGCATGAGCTATTACTAGCATGGCACTAGTGCATCAGCTATTACTATCATGGTGCTAGTGCATCAGCTATTACTAGCATGGCACTAGTGCATCAGCTATTACTAACATGGCACTAGTGCATCAGCTATTACTAGCATGGTACTAGTGCATCAGCTATTACTAGCATGGTACTAGTGCATCAGCTATAACTAGCATGGTACTAGTGCATCAGCTATTACTAGCATGGTACTAGTGCATCAGCTATAACTAGCATGGTACTAGTGCATCAGCTATTACTAGCATGGTACTAGTGCATCAGCTATTACCAGCATAGCACTAGTGCCTCAGCTATTACTAGCATGGCACTAGTGCATCAGCTTTTACTAGCATGGCACTAGTGCATCAGCTATTACTAGCATGGTACTAGTGCATCAGTTATTACTATCATGGCACTAGTGCATCAGCTATTACTAGCATGGTACTAGTTCATCAGCTATTACTAGCATGGCACTAGTGCATCAGCTATTACTAGCATGGTACTAGTGCATCAGCTATAACTAGCATGGTACTAGTGCATCAGCTATTACTAGCATGGTACTAGTGCATCAGCTATTACTAACATGGCACTAGTGCATCAGCTATTACTAGCATGGCACTAGTGCATCAGCTATTACTAGCATGGTACTAGTGCATCAACTATTACTAGCTTGGCACTAGTACATCAACTATTACTAGCATGGTACTAGTGCATCAGCTATTACTAGCATGGCACTAGTGCATCAGCTATTACTAGCATGGTACTAGTGCATCAGCTATTACTAGCATGGTACTAGTGCATCAGCTATTGCTATCATAGTACTAGTGCATCAGCTATTACTAACATGGCACTAGTGCATCAGCTATTACTAGCATGGCACTAGTGCATCAGCTATTACTAGCATGGTACTAGTGCATCAGCTATTACTACCATGGTACTAGTGCATCAGCTATTACTATCATGGTACTAGTGCATCAGCTATTACTAACATGGCACTAGTGCATCAGCTATTACTAGCATGGCACTAGTGCATCAGCTATTACTAGCATGGTACTAGTGAATCAACTATTACTAGCTTGGCACTAGTACATCAACTATTACTAGCATGGTACTAGTGCATCAGCTGTTACTAGCATGGCACTAGTGCATCAGCTATTACTAGCATGGTACTAGTGCATCAGCTATTACTAGCATGGTACTAGTGCATCAGCTATTACTATCATGGTACTAGTGCATCAGCTATTACTAACATGGCACTAGTGCATCAGCTAATACTAGCATGGCACTAGTGCATCAGCTATTACTAGCATGGTACTAGTGCATCAACTATTACTAGCTTGGCACTAGTACATCAACTATTACTAGCATGGTACTAGTGCATCAGCTATAACTAGCATGGTACTAGTGCATCAGCTATTACTAGCATGGTACTAGTGCATCAGCTATAACTAGCATGGTACTAGTGCATCAGCTATTACTAGCATGGTACTAGTGCATCAGCTATTACCAGCATAGCACTAGTGCCTCAGCTATTACTAGCATGGCACTAGTGCATCAGCTTTTACTAGCATGGCACTAGTGCATCAGCTATTACTAGCATGGTACTAGTGCATCAGTTATTACTATCATGGCACTAGTGCATCAGCTATTACTAGCATGGTACTAGTTCATCAGCTATTACTAGCATGGCGCTAGTGCATCAGCTATTACTATCATGGCACTAGTGCATCAGCTATTACTAACATGGTACCAGTGCATCAGCTATTACTATCACGGCACTAGTGCATCAGCTATTACTAGCATGGTACTAGTGCATCAGCTATTACTAGCATGGTACTAGTGCATCAGCTATTACTAGCATGGTACTAGTGCATCAGCTATTACTAGCATGGTACTAGTTCATCAGCTATTACTAGCATGGCGCTAGTGCATCAGCTATTACTAGCATGACACTAGTGCATCAGCTATCACTAGCATGGCACTAGTGCATCTGCTGTTACTAGCATGGTACTAGTGCATCAGCTATTACTAACATGGCACTAGTGCATCAGCTATTACTAGCATGGTACTAGTGCATCAGCTATTACTAGCATGGTACTAGTGCATCAGCTATTACTAGCATGGCACTAGTGCATCAGCTATTACTAGCATGGCACTAGTGAATCATCTATTACTAGCGTGGTACTAGTGCATCAGCTATTACTATCTTGGCACTAGTGCATCAGCTATTACTAGCATGGCACTAGTGCATCATCTATTACTAGCATGGTACTAGTGCATCAGCTATTACTATCATGGCACTAGTGCATCAGCTATTACTAGCATGGCACTAGTGCATCAGCTATTACTAGCATGGCACTAGTGCATCAGCTATTACTATCATGGTGCTAGTGCATCAGCTATTACTAGCATGGCACTAGTGCATCAGCTATTACTAGCATGGCACTAGTGCATCAGCTATTACTAGCATGACACTAATGCATCAGCTATTACTAGCATGACACTAGTGCATCAGCTATTACTAGCATGACACTAGTGCATCAACTATTACTAGCATGGTACTAGTGCATCAGCTATTACTAACATGGCACTAGTGCATCAGCTATTACTAACATGGCACTAGTGCATCAGCTATTACTAACATGGCACTGGTGCATCAGCTATTACTAACATGGCACTAGTGCATCAGCTATTACTAGCATGGCACTAGTGAATCAGCTATTACTAGCATGGCACTAGTGTATCAGCTATTACTAACATGGTACTAGTGCATCAACTATTACTAGCATGGTACTAGTGCATCAGCTATTACTAGCATGGTACTAGTGCATCAGCTATTACGAGCATGGCACTAGTGCATCAGCTATTAATATCATGGCACTAGTGCATCAGCTATTACTAGCATGGTACTAGTGCATCAGCTATTACTAACATGGCACTAGTGCATCAGCTATTACTAACATGGCACTGGTGTATCTGCTATTACTAACATGGTACTAGTGCATCAACTATTACTAGCATGGTACTAGTGCATCAGCTATTACTAGCATGGCACTAGTGCATCAGCTATTACTAGCATGGCACTAGTGCATCAGCTATTACTAGCATGGTACTAGTGCCTCAATTATTACTAGCTTGGTACTAGTGCATCAGCTTTTACTAGCATGGCACTAGTGCATCAGCTATTACTAGCATGACACTAGTGAATCAGCTATTACTAACATGGCACTAGTGTATCAGCTATTACTAGCATGGTACTAGTGCATCAGCTATTACTAGCATGGTACTAGTGCATCAGCTATTAATAGCATGGCACTAGTGCATCAGCTATTACTAACATGGTACTAGTGCATCAACTATTACTGGCATGGTACTAGTGCATCAGCTATTACTAGCTCAGCACTAGTGCATCAGCTATTACTAGCATTGTACCAGTGCATCAGCTATTACTAGCATGGTACTAGTGCATCAGCTTTTACTAGCATGGCACTAGTGCATCAACTATTAATATCATGGCACTAGTGCATCAGCTATTACTAGCATGGCACTAGTGCATCAGCTACTATTAACATGGTACTAGTGCATCAGCTATTACTAGCATGGCACTAGTGCATCAGCTATTACTAACATGGCACTAGTTCATCAGCTATTACTAGCATGGCACTAGTGCATCAGCTATTACTAACATGGCACTAGTGCATCAGCTATTACTAACATGGCACTAGTGCATCAGCTATTACTAACATGGTACCAGTGCATCAGCTATTACTCGCATGGCACTAGTGCATCAGCTATTACTAGCATGGTACTAGTGCACCAGCTATTACTAGCATGGTACTAGTGGATCAGCTATTACTAGCATGGTACTAGTGCATCAGCTATTACTAACATGGTACTAGTGCATCAGCTATTACTATCATGGTACTAGTGCATCATCTATTACTAGCATGACACTAGTGCATCAGCTATTAATATCATGGCACTAGTGCATCAGCTATTACTAGCATGGTACTAGTGCATCAGCTATTACTAACATGGCACTAGTTCATCAACTATTACTATCATGGCACTAGTGCATCAGCTATTACTAGCATAGCACTAGTGCATCAGCTATTACTGGCATGGTACTAATGCATCAGCTATTACTGGCATGGTACTAATGCATCAGCTATTACTAGCATGGCACTAATGCATCAGCTATTACTAGCATGGTTCTAGTGCATCAGCTATTACTAGCATGGAACTAGTGCATCAGCTATTACTAGCTCGGCACTAGTGCATCAGCTATTACTAGCTCGGCACTAGTGCATCAGCTATTACTAGCATGGCACTAATGCATCAGCTATTACTAGCATGGCACTAATGCATCAGCTATTACTAGCATGGCATTAGCGCATCAGCTATTACTAACATGGTACTAGTGCATCAACTATTACTAGCATGGTACTAGTGCATCAGCTATTACTAGCTCGGCACTAGTGCATCAGCTATTACTAGCATGGCACTAGTGCATCAGCTATTACTAGCATGGTACTAGTGCATCATCTATTACTAGCATGGTACTAGTGCATCAGCTATTACTATCATGGCACTAGTGCATCAGCAATTACTAGCATGGCACTAGTGCATCAGCTATTACTAGCATGGCACTAGTGCATCAGCTATTACTATCATGGTACTAGTGCATCAGCTATTACTAGCATGGCACTAGTGCATCAGCTATTACTAGCATCGCACTAGTGCATCAGCTATTACTAGCATGACACTAATGCATCAGCTATTACTAGCATGACACTAGTGCATCAGCTATTACTAGCATGACACTAGTGCATCAACTATTACTAACATGGCACTAGTGCATCAGCGATTACTATCATGGTGCTAGTGCATCAGCTATTACTAGCATGGCACTAGTGCATCAGCTATTACTAGCATGGCACTAGTGCATCAGCTATTACTAGCATGACACTAATGCATCAGCTATTACTAGCATGACACTAGTGCATCAGCTATTACTAGCATGACACTAGTGCATCAACTATTACTAGCATGGCACTAGTACATCAACTGTTACAAGCATGGTACTAGTGCATCAGCTGTTATTATCATGGCACTAGTGCATCAGCTATTACTAGCATGGTACTAGTGCATCAGCTATTAGTAGCATGGCATTAGTGCATCAGCTATTACTATCATGGTACTAGTGCATCAGCTATTACTAACATGGCACTCGTTCATCAACTATTACTATCATGGCACTAGTGCATCAGCTATTACTAGCATGGCACTAGTGCATCAGCTATTACTAGCATGGCACTAGTGCATCAGCTATTACTAGCATGGTACTAGTGCATCAGCTATTACTAACATGGCACTAGTTCATCAACTATTACTATCATGGCACTAGTGCATCAGCTATTACTAGCATGGCACTAGTGCATCAGCTATTACTAGCATGGCACTAGTGCATCAGCTATTACTAGCATGGTACTAGTGCATCAGCTATTACTAGCATGGCACTAGTGCATCAGCTATTACTAGCATGGTACTAGTGCATCAGCTATTACTAACATGGCACTAGTTCATCAACTATTACTATCATGGCACTAGTGCATCAGCTATTACTAGCATGGCACTAGTGCATCAGCTATTACTAGCATGGCACTAGTGCATCAGCTATTACTAGCATGGTACTAGTGCATCAGCTGTTACTAGCATGGTACTAGTGCATCAGCTATTACTAACATGGCACTAGTGCATCAGCGATTACTATCATGGCACTAGTGCATCAGCTATTACTAGCATGGCACTAGTGCATCAGCTATTACTAGCATGGCCTTAGTGCATCAGCTATTACTAGCATGGTACTAGTGCATCAGCTATTACTAGCATGGTACTAGTGCATCATCTATTACTATCATGGTACTAGTGCATCAGCTATTACTAACATGGCACTAGTGCATCAGCTATTACTAGCATGGCACTAGTGCATCAGCTATTACTAGCATGGTACTAGTGCATCAACTATTACTAGCTTGGCACTAGAACATCAACTATTACTAGCATGGTACTAGTGCATCAGCTATTACTAGCATGGCACTAGTGCATCAGCTATTACTAGCATGGTACTAGTGCATCAGCTATTACTAGCATGGTACTAGTGCATCAGCTATTGCTATCATGGTACTAGTGCATCAGCTATTACTAACATGGCACTAGTGCATCAGCTATTACTAGCATGGCACTAGTGCATCAGCTATTACTAGCATGGTACTAGTGCATCAGCTATTACTAGCATGGTACTAGTGCATCAGCTATTAATATCATGGTACTAGTGCATCAGCTATTACTAACATGGCACTAGTGCATCAGCTATTACTAGCATGGCACTAGTGCATCAGCTATTACTAGCATGGTACTAGTGCATCAACTATTACTAGCTTGGCACTAGTACATCAACTATTACTAGCATGGTACTAGTGCATCAGCTGTTACTAGCATGGCACTAGTGCATCAGCTATTACTAGCATGGTACTAGTGCATCAGCTATTACTAGCATGGTACTAGTGCATCAGCTATTACTATCATGGTACTAGTGCATCAGCTATTACTAACATGGCACTAGTGCATCAGCTATTACTATCATGGTGCTAGTGCATCAGCTATTACTAGCATGGCACTAGTGCATCAGCTATTACTAGCATGGCACTAGTGCATCAGCTATTACTAGCATGACACTAATGCATCAGCTATTACTAGCATGACACTAGTGCATCAGCTATTACTAGCATGACACTAGTGCATAAACTATTACTAGCATGGTACCAGTGCATCAGCTATTACTAACATGGCACTAGTGCATCAGCTATTACTAGCATGGTACTGGTGCATCAGCTATTACTAGCATGGCACTAGTGCATCAGCTATTACTAGCATGGCACTAGTGAATCATCTATTACTAGCATGGTACTAGTGCATCAGCTATTGCTATCTTGGCACTAGTGCATCAGCTATTACTAGCATGGCACTAGTGCATCATCTATTACTAGCATGGTACTAGTGCATCAGCTATTACTATCATGGCACTAGTGCATCAGCTATTACTAGCATGGCACTAGTGCATCAGCTATTACTAGCATGGCACTAGTGCATCAGCTATTACTATCATGGTGCTAGTGCATCAGCTATTACTAGCATGGCACTAGTGCATCAGCTATTACTAGCATGGCACTAGTGCATCAGCTATTACTAGCATGACACTAATGCATCAGCTATTACTAGCATGACACTAGTGCATCAGCTATTACTAGCATGACACTAGTGCATCAACTATTACTAGCATGGTACTAGTGCATCAGCTATTACTAACATGGCACTAGTGCATCAGCTATTACTAACATGGCACTAGTGCATCAGCTATTACTAACATGGCACTAGTGCATCAGCTATTACTAACATGGCACTAGTGCATCAGCTATTACTAGCATGGCACTAGTGAATCAGCTATTACTAGCATGGCACTAGTGTATCAGCTATTACTAACATGGTACTAGTGCATCAACTATTACTAGCATGGTACTAGTGCATCAGCTATTACTAGCATGGCACTAGTGCATCAGCTATTACGAGCATGGCACTAGTGCATCAGCTATTAATATCATGGCACTAGTGCATCAGCTATTACTAGCATGGTACTAGTGCATCAGCTATTACTAACATGGCACTAGTGCATCAGCTATTACTAACATGGCACTGGTGTATCAGCTATTACTAACATGGTACTAGTGCATCAACTATTACTAGCATGGTACTAGTGCATCAGCTATTACTAGCATGGCACTAGTGCATCAGCTATTACTAGCATGGCACTAGTGCATCAGCTATTACTAGCATGGTACTAGTGCATCAACTATTACTAGCTTGGTACTAGTGCATCAGCTTTTACTAGCATGGCACTAGTGCATCAGCTATTACTAGCATGGCACTAGTGAATCAGCTATTACTAACATGGCACTAGTGTATCAGCTATTACTAGCATGGTACTAGTGCATCAGCTATTACTAGCATGGTACTAGTGCATCAGCTATTAATAGCATGGCACTAGTGCATCAGCTATTACTAACATGGTACTAGTGCATCAACTATTACTGGCATGGTACTAGTGCATCAGCTATTACTAGCTCGGCACTAGTGCATCAGCTATTACTAGCATTGTACCAGTGCATCAGCTATTACTAGCATGGTACTAGTGCATCAGCTTTTACTAGCATGGCACTAGTGCATCAACTATTAATATCATGGCACTAGTGCATCAGCTATTACTAGCATGGCACTAGTGCATCAGCTACTATTAACATGGTACTAGTGCATCAGCTATTACTAGCATGGCACTAGTGCATCAGCTATTACTAACATGGCACTAGTTCATCAGCTATTACTAGCATGGCACTAGTGCATCAGCTATTACTAACATGGCACTAGTGCATCAGCTATTACTAACATGGCACTAGTGCATCAGCTATTACTAACATGGTACCAGTGCATTAGCTATTACTATCACGGCACTAGTACATCAGCTATTACTAGCATGGTACTAGTGCATCAGCTATTACTAGCATGGTACTAGTGGATCAGCTATTACTAGCATGGTACTAGTGCATCAGCTATTACTAACATGGTACTAGTGCATCAGCTATTACTATCATGGTACTAGTGCATCATCTATTACTAGCATGGTACTAGTGCATCAGCTATTACTAGCATGGCACTAGTGCATCAGCTATTACTAACATGGCACTAGTGCATCAGCTATTACTAACATGGGACTAGTGCATCAGCTATTACTAGCATGGTACTAGTGCATCAGCTATTACTAGCTCGGCACTAGTGCATCAGCTATTACTATCATGGTACTAGTGCATCATCTATTACTAGCATGGTACTAGTGCATCAGCTATTACTAGCATGGCACTAGTGCATCAGCTATTACTAACATGACACTAGTGCATCAGCTATTAATATCATGGGACTAGTGCATCAGCTATTACTAGCATGGTACTAGTGCATCAGCTATTACTAGCTCGGCACTAGTGCATCAGCTATTACTAGCATGGCACTAGTGCATCAGCTATTACTAGCATGGTACTAGTGCATCAGCTATTACTAGCATGGTACTAGTTCATCAGCTATTACTAGCATGGCACTAAAGCATCAGCTATTACTAGCATGGCACTAGTGCATCAGCTATTACTAGCGTAGCTCTATTGCATCAGCTATTACTAACATGGTACTAGTGAATCAGCTATTACTATCATGGTACTAGTGCATCAGCTATTATTAGCATGGCACTAGTGCATCAGCTATTACTAACATGGCACTAGTGCATCAGCTATTACTAACATGGTACTAGTGCATCAGCTATTACTATCACGGCACTAGTGCATCAGCTATTACTAGCATGACACTAGTGCATCAGCTATTACTAGCATGACATTAGTGCATCAGCTATTACTAGCATGACACTAGTGCATCAGCTATTAATATCACGGCACTAGTGCATCAGCTATTACTAGCATGGCACTAGTTCATAAACTATTACTAACATGGCACTAGTTCATCAGCTATCACTAGCATGGCACTAGTGCATCAGCTATTACTAGCATGGCACTAGTGCATCAGCTATTACTAACATGGCACTAGTGCATCAGCTATTACTAACATGGCACTAGTGCATCAGCTATTACTAACACGGTACTAGTGCATCAGCTATTACTATCACGGCACTAGTGCATCAACTATTACTAGCATGGCACTAGTGCATCAGCTATTACTAGCATGACACTAGTGCATCAGCTGTTACTTGCATGGTACTAGTGCATCAGCTATTACTAGCATGGCACTAGTGCATCAGCTATTACTAGCATGGTACTAGTGCATCAGCTATTACTAACATGGCACTAGTGCATCAGCTATTACTAGCATGGCACTAGTGTATCAGCTATTACTAGCATGACACTAGTGCATCAGCTATTAATATCATGGCACTAGTGCATCAACTATCACTAGCATGGTACTAGTGCATCAGCTATTACTAACATGACACTAGTGCATCAGCTATTACTAGCATGGTACTAGTGCATCAGCTATTACTAACATGGCACTAGTGCATCAGCTATTACTAGCATGGCACTAGTGCATCAGCTATTACTAGCATGGTACTAGTGCATCAACTATTACTAGCTTGGCACTAGTACATCAACTATTACTAGCATGGTACTAGTGCATCAGCTGTTACTAGCATGGCACTAGTGCATCAGCTATTACTAGCATGGTACTAGTGCATCAGCTATTACTAGCATGGTACTAGTGCATCAGCTATTACTATCATGGTACTAGTGCATCAGCTATTACTAACATGGCACTAGTGCATCAGCTATTACTATCATGGTGCTAGTGCATCAGCTATTACTAGCATGGCACTAGTGCATCAGCTATTACTAGCATGGCACTAGTGCATCAGCTATTACTAGCATGACACTAATGCATCAGCTATTACTAGCATGACACTAGTGCATCAGCTATTACTAGCATGACACTAGTGCATAAACTATTACTAGCATGGTACCAGTGCATCAGCTATTACTAACATGGCACTAGTGCATCAGCTATTACTAGCATGGTACTAGTGCATCAGCTATTACTAGCATGGCACTAGTGCATCAGCTATTACTAGCATGGCACTAGTGAATCATCTATTACTAGCATGGTACTAGTGCATCAGCTATTACTATCTTGGCACTAGTGCATCAGCTATTACTAGCATGGCACTAGTGCATCATCTATTACTAGCATGGTACTAGTGCATCAGCTATTACTATCATGGCACTAGTGCATCAGCTATTACTAGCATGGCACTAGTGCATCAGCTATTACTAGCATGGCACTAGTGCATCAGCTATTACTATCATGGTGCTAGTGCATCAGCTATTACTAGCATGGCACTAGTGCATCAGCTATTACTAGCATGGCACTAGTGCATCAGCTATTACTAGCATGACACTAATGCATCAGCTATTACTAGCATGACACTAGTGCATCAGCTATTACTAGCATGACACTAGTGCATCAACTATTACTAGCATGGTACTAGTGCATCAGCTATTACTAACATGGCACTAGTGCATCAGCTATTACTAACATGGCACTAGTGCATCAGCTATTACTAACATGGCACTAGTGCATCAGCTATTACTAACATGGCACTAGTGCATCAGCTATTACTAGCATGGCACTAGTGAATCAGCTATTACTAGCATGGCACTAGTGTATCAGCTATTACTAACATGGTACTAGTGCATCAACTATTACTAGCATGGTACTAGTGCATCAGCTATTACTAGCATGGCACTAGTGCATCAGCTATTACGAGCATGGCACTAGTGCATCAGCTATTAATATCATGGCACTAGTGCATCAGCTATTACTAGCATGGTACTAGTGCATCAGCTATTACTAACATGGCACTAGTGCATCAGCTATTACTAACATGGCACTGGTGTATCAGCTATTACTAACATGGTACTAGTGCATCAACTATTACTAGCATGGTACTAGTGCATCAGCTATTACTAGCATGGCACTAGTGCATCAGCTATTACTAGCATGGCACTAGTGCATCAGCTATTACTAGCATGGTACTAGTGCATCAACTATTACTAGCTTGGTACTAGTGCATCAGCTTTTACTAGCATGGCACTAGTGCATCAGCTATTACTAGCATGGCACTAGTGAATCAGCTATTACTAACATGGCACTAGTGTATCAGCTATTACTAGCATGGTACTAGTGCATCAGCTATTACTAGCATGGTACTAGTGCATCAGCTATTAATAGCATGGCACTAGTGCATCAGCTATTACTAACATGGTACTAGTGCATCAACTATTACTGGCATGGTACTAGTGCATCAGCTATTACTAGCTCGGCACTAGTGCATCAGCTATTACTAGCATTGTACCAGTGCATCAGCTATTACTAGCATGGTACTAGTGCATCAGCTTTTACTAGCATGGCACTAGTGCATCAACTATTAATATCATGGCACTAGTGCATCAGCTATTACTAGCATGGCACTAGTGCATCAGCTACTATTAACATGGTACTAGTGCATCAGCTATTACTAGCATGGCACTAGTGCATCAGCTATTACTAACATGGCACTAGTTCATCAGCTATTACTAGCATGGCACTAGTGCATCAGCTATTACTAACATGGCACTAGTGCATCAGCTATTACTAACATGGCACTAGTGCATCAGCTATTACTAACATGGTACCAGTGCATTAGCTATTACTATCACGGCACTAGTGCATCAGCTATTACTAGCATGGTACTAGTGCATCAGCTATTACTAGCATGGTACTAGTGGATCAGCTATTACTAGCATGGTACTAGTGCATCAGCTATTACTAACATGGTACTAGTGCATCAGCTATTACTATCATGGTACTAGTGCATCATCTATTACTAGCATGACACTAGTGCATCAGCTATTAATATCATGGGACTAGTGCATCAGCTATTACTAGCATGGTACTAGTGCATCAGCTATTACTAGCTCGGCACTAGTGCATCAGCTATTACTAGCATGGCACTAGTGCATCAGCTATTACTAGCATGGCACTAAAGCATCAGCTATTACTAGCATGGCACTAGTGCATCAGCTATTACTAGCGTAGCTCTATTGCATCAGCTATTACTAACATGGTACTAGTGAATCAGCTATGACTATCATGGTACTAGTGCATCAGCTGATATTAGCATGGCACTAGTGCATCAGCTATTACTAACATGGCACTAGTGCATCAGCTATTACTAACATGGTACTAGTGCATCAGCTATTACTATCACGGCACTAGTGCATCAGCTATTACTAGCATGACACTAGTGCATCAGCTATTACTAGCATGACATTAGTGCATCAGCTATTACTAGCATGACACTAGTGCATCAGCTATTAATATCACGGCACTAGTGCATCAGCTATTACTAGCATGGCACTAGTTCATAAGCTATTACTAACATGGCACTAGTTCATCAGCTATCACTAGCATGGCACTAGTGCATCAGCTATTACTAGCATGGCACTAGTGCATCAGCTATTACTAACATGGCACTAGTGCATCAGCTATTACTAACATGGCACTAGTGCATCAGCTATTACTAACACGGTACTAGTGCATCAGCTATTACTATCACGGCACTAGTGCATCAACTATTACTAGCATGGCACTAGTGCATCAGCTATTACTAGCATGACACTAGTGCATCAGCTGTTACTTGCATGGTTCTAGTGCATCAGCTATTACTAGCATGGCACTAGTGCATCAGCTATTACTAGCATGGTACTAGTGCATCAGCTATTACTAACATGGCACTAGTGCATCAGCTATTACTAGCATGGCACTAGTGTATCAGCTATTACTAGCATGACACTAGTGCATCAGCTATTAATATCATGGCACAAGTGCATCAGCTATCACTAGCATGGTACTAGTGCATCAGCTATTACTAACATGACACTAGTGCATCAGCTATTACTAACATGACACCAGTGCATCAGCTATTACTATCACGGCACTAGTGGATCAGCTATTACTATCATGGCACTAGTGCATCAGCTATTACTAGCATGGTACTAGTGCATCAGCTATTACTAACATGGCACTAGTGCATCAGCTATTACTAGCATGGTACTAGTGCATCAGCTATTACTAACATGGCACTAGTGCATCAGCTATTACTAGCATGGTACTAGTGCATCAGCTATTACTAACATGGCACTAGTTCATCAACTATTACTATCATGGCACTAGTGCATCAGCTATTACTAGCATAGCACTAGTGCATCAGCTATTACTGGCATGGTACTAATGCATCAGCTATTACTGGCATGGTACTAATGCATCAGCTATTACTAGCATGGCACTAATGCATCAGCTATTACTAGCATGGTACTAGTGCATCAGCTATTACTAGCATGGAACTAGTGCATCAGCTATTACTAGCTCGGCACTAGTGCATCAGCTATTACTAGCTCGGCACTAGTGCATCAGCTATTACTAGCATGGCACTAATGCATCAGCTATTACTAGCATGGCACTAATGCATCAGCTATTACTAGCATGGAACTAGTGCATAAGCTATTAATACCATGGCGCTAGTGCATCAGCTATTACTAGCATGGCATTAGTGCATCAGCTATTACTATCATGGTACTAGTGCATCAGCTATTACTAACATGGCACTAGTTCATCAACTATTACTATCATGGCACTAGTGCATCAGCTATTACTAGCATGGTACTAGTGCATCAGCTATTACTATCATGGCACTAGTGCATCAGCTATTACTAGCATGGCACTAGTGCATCAGCTATTACTAGCATGGTACTAGTGCATCAGCTATTACTAGCACGGCACTAGTGCATCAGCTATTACTAGCATGGCACTAGTGCATCAGCTATTACTAGCATGGTACTAGTGCATCATCTATTACTAGCATGGTACTAGTGCATCAGCTATTACTATCATGGCACTAGTGCATCAGCTATTACTAGCATGGCACTAGTGCATCAGCTATTACTAGCATGGCACTAGTGCATCAGCTATTACTATCATGGTGCTAGTGCATCAGCTATTACTAGCATGGCACTAGTGCATCAGCTATTACTAGCATGGCACTAGTGCATCAGCTATTACTAGCATGACACTAATGCATCAGCTATTACTAGCATGACACTAGTGCATCAGCTATTACTAGCATGGCACTAGTGCATCAGCTATTACTAGCATGGCACTAGTGCATCAGCTATTACTAGCATGGTACTAGTGCATCAGCTATTACTAGCATGGCACTAGTGCATCAGCTATTACTAGCATGGCACTAGTGCATCAGCTATTACTAGCATGGTACTAGTGCATCAGCTATTACTAGCATGGTACTAGTGCATCAGCTATTACTAGCATGGCACTAGTGCATCAGCTATTACTAGCATGGCACTAGTGCATCAGCTATTACTAACATGACACTAGTGCATCAGCTATTAATATCATGGGACTAGTGCATCAGCTATTACTAGCATGGTACTAGTGCATCAGCTATTACTAGCTCGGCACTAGTGCATCAGCTATTACTAGCATGGCACTAGTGCATCAGCTATTACTAGCATGGTACTAGTGCATCAGCTATTACTAGCATGGTACTAGTTCATCAGCTATTACTAGCTCGGCACTAGTGCATCAGCTATTACTATCATGGTACTAGTGCATCATCTATTACTAGCATGGTACTAGTGCATCAGCTATTACTAGCATGGCACTAGTGCATCAGCTATTACTAACATGACACTAGTGCATCAGCTATTAATATCATGGGACTAGTGCATCAGCTATTACTAGCATGGTACTAGTGCATCAGCTATTACTAGCTCGGCACTAGTGCATCAGCTATTACTAGCATGGCACTAGTGCATCAGCTATTACTAGCATGGTACTAGTGCATCAGCTATTACTAGCATGGTACTAGTTCATCAGCTATTACTAGCATGGCACTAAAGCATCAGCTATTACTAGCATGGCACTAGTGCATCAGCTATTACTAGCGTAGCTCTATTGCATCAGCTATTACTAACATGGTACTAGTGAATCAGCTATGACTATCATGGTACTAGTGCATCAGCTATTATTAGCATGGCACTAGTGCATCAGCTATTACTAACATGGCACTAGTGCATCAGCTATTACTAACATGGTACTAGTGCATCAGCTATTACTATCACGGCACTAGTGCATCAGCTATTACTAGCATGACACTAGTGCATCAGCTATTACTAGCATGACATTAGTGCATCAGCTATTACTAGCATGACACTAGTGCATCAGCTATTAATATCACGGCACTAGTGCATCAGCTATTACTAGCATGGCACTAGTTCATAAGCTATTACTAACATGGCACTAGTTCATCAGCCATCACTAGCATGGCACTAGTGCATCAGCTATTACTAGCATGGCACTAGTGCATCAGCTATTACTAACATGGCACTAGTGCATCAGCTATTACTAACATGGCACTAGTGCATCAGCTATTACTAACACGGTACTAGTGCATCAGCTATTACTATCACGGCACTAGTGCATCAACTATTACTAGCATGGCACTAGTGCATCAGCTATTACTAGCATGACACTAGTGCATCAGCTGTTACTTGCATGGTACTAGTGCATCAGCTATTACTAGCATGGCACTAGTGCATCAGCTATTACTAGCATGGTACTAGTGCATCAGCTATTACTAACATGGCACTAGTGCATCAGCTATTACTAGCATGGCACTAGTGTATCAGCTATTACTAGCATGACACTAGTGCATCAGCTATTAATATCATGGCACTAGTGCATCAGCTATCACTAGCATGGTACTAGTGCATCAGCTATTACTAACATGACACTAGTGCATCAGCTATTACTAGCATGGTACTAGTGCATCAGCTATTACTAACATGGCACTAGTGCATCAGCTATTACTAGCATGGCACTAGTGCATCAGCTATTACTAGCATGGTACTAGTGCATCAACTATTACTAGCTTGGCACTAGTACATCAACTATTACTAGCATGGTACTAGTGCATCAGCTGTTACTAGCATGGCACTAGTGCATCAGCTATTACTAGCATGGTACTAGTGCATCAGCTATTACTAGCATGGTACTAGTGCATCAGCTATTACTATCATGGTACTAGTGCATCAGCTATTACTAACATGGCACTAGTGCATCAGCTATTACTATCATGGTGCTAGTGCATCAGCTATTACTAGCATGGCACTAGTGCATCAGCTATTACTAGCATGGCACTAGTGCATCAGCTATTACTAGCATGACACTAATGCATCAGCTATTACTAGCATGACACTAGTGCATCAGCTATTACTAGCATGACACTAGTGCATAAACTATTACTAGCATGGTACCAGTGCATCAGCTATTACTAACATGGCACTAGTGCATCAGCTATTACTAGCATGGTACTAGTGCATCAGCTATTACTAGCATGGCACTAGTGCATCAGCTATTACTAGCATGGCACTAGTGATTCATCTATTACTAGCATGGTACTAGTGCATCAGCTATTACTATCTTGGCACTAGTGCATCAGCTATTACTAGCATGGCACTAGTGCATCATCTATTACTAGCATGGTACTAGTGCATCAGCTATTACTATCATGGCACTAGTGCATCAGCTATTACTAGCATGGCACTAGTGCATCAGCTATTACTAGCATGGCACTAGTGCATCAGCTATTACTATCATGGTGCTAGTGCATCAGCTATTACTAGCATGGCACTAGTGCATCAGCTATTACTAGCATGGCACTAGTGCATCAGCTATTACTAGCATGACACTAATGCATCAGCTATTACTAGCATGACACTAGTGCATCAGCTATTACTAGCATGACACTAGTGCATCAACTATTACTAGCATGGTACTAGTGCATCAGCTATTACTAACATGGCACTAGTGCATCAGCTATTACTAACATGGCACTAGTGCATCAGCTATTACTAACATGGCACTAGTGCATCAGCTATTACTAACATGGCACTAGTGCATCAGCTATTACTAGCATGGCACTAGTGAATCAGCTATTACTAGCATGGCACTAGTGTATCAGCTATTACTAACATGGTACTAGTGCATCAACTATTACTAGCATGGTACTAGTGCATCAGCTATTACTAGCATGGCACTAGTGCATCAGCTACTACGAGCATGGCACTAGTGCATTAGCTATTAATATCATGGCACTAGTGCATCAGCTATTACTAGCATGGTACTAGTGCATCAGCTATTACTAACATGGCACTAGTGCATCAGCTATTACTAACATGGCACTGGTGTATCAGCTATTACTAACATGGTACTAGTGCATCAACTATTACTAGCATGGTACTAGTGCATCAGCTATTACTAGCATGGCACTAGTGCATCAGCTATTACTAGCATGGCACTAGTGCATCAGCTATTACTAGCATGGTACTAGTGCATCAACTATTACTAGCTTGGTACTAGTGCATCAGCTTTTACTAGCATGGCACTAGTGCATCAGCTATTACTAGCATGGCACTAGTGAATCAGCTATTACTAACATGGCACTAGTGTATCAGCTATTACTAGCATGGTACTAGTGCATCAGCTATTACTAGCATGGTACTAGTGCATCAGCTATTAATAGCATGGCACTAGTGCATCAGCTATTACTAACATGGTACTAGTGCATCAACTATTACTGGCATGGTACTAGTGCATCAGCTATTACTAGCTCGGCACTAGTGCATCAGCTATTACTAGCATTGTACCAGTGCATCAGCTATTACTAGCATGGTACTAGTGCATCAGCTTTTACTAGCATGGCACTAGTGCATCAACTATTAATATCATGGCACTAGTGCATCAGCTATTACTAGCATGGCACTAGTGCATCAGCTACTATTAACATGGTACTAGTGCATCAGCTATTACTAGCATGGCACTAGTGCATCAGCTATTACTAACATGGCACTAGTTCATCAGCTATTACTAGCATGGCACTAGTGCATCAGCTATTACTAACATGGCACTAGTGCATCAGCTATTACTAACATGGCACTAGTGCATCAGCTATTACTAACATGGTACCAGTGCATTAGCTATTACTATCACGGCACTAGTGCATCAGCTATTACTAGCATGGTACTAGTGCATCAGCTATTACTAGCATGGTACTAGTGGATCAGCTATTACTAGCATGGTACTAGTGCATCAGCTATTACTAACATGGTACTAGTGCATCAGCTATTACTATCATGGTACTAGTGCATCATCTATTACTAGCATGACACTAGTGCATCAGCTATTAATATCATGGGACTAGTGCATCAGCTATTACTAGCATGGTACTAGTGCATCAGCTATTACTAGCTCGGCACTAGTGCATCAGCTATTACTAGCATGGCACTAGTGCATCAGCTATTACTAGCATGGCACTAAAGCATCAGCTATTACTAGCATGGCACTAGTGCATCAGCTATTACTAGCGTAGCTCTATTGCATCAGCTATTACTAACATGGTACTAGTGAATCAGCTATGACTATCATGGTACTAGTGCATCAGCTATTATTAGCATGGCACTAGTGCATCAGCTATTACTAACATGGCACTAGTGCATCAGCTATTACTAACATGGTACTAGTGCATCAGCTATTACTATCACGGCACTAGTGCATCAGCTATTACTAGCATGACACTAGTGCATCAGCTATTACTAGCATGACATTAGTGCATCAGCTATTACTAGCATGACACTAGTGCATCAGCTATTAATATCACGGCACTAGTGCATCAGCTATTACTAGCATGGCACTAGTTCATAAGCTATTACTAACATGGCACTAGTTCATCAGCTATCACTAGCATGGCACTAGTGCATCAGCTATTACTAGCATGGCACTAGTGCATCAGCTATTACTAACATGGCACTAGTGCATCAGCTATTACTAACATGGCACTAGTGCATCAGCTATTACTAACACGGTACTAGTGCATCAGCTATTACTATCACGGCACTAGTGCATCAACTATTACTAGCATGGCACTAGTGCATCAGCTATTACTAGCATGACACTAGTGCATCAGCTGTTACTTGCATGGTTCTAGTGCATCAGCTATTACTAGCATGGCACTAGTGCATCAGCTATTACTAGCATGGTACTAGTGCATCAGCTATTACTAACATGGCACTAGTGCATCAGCTATTACTAGCATGGCACTAGTGTATCAGCTATTACTAGCATGACACTAGTGCATCAGCTATTACTAGCATGACACTAGTGCATCAGCTATTAATATCACGGCACTAGTGCATCAGCTATTACTAGCATGGCACTAGTTCATAAGCTATTACTAACATGGCACTAGTTCATCAGCTATCACTAGCATGGCACTAGTGCATCAGCTATTACTAGCATGGCACTAGTGCATCAGCTATTACTAACATGGCACTAGTGCATCAGCTATTACTAACATGGCACTAGTGCATCAGCTATTACTAACACGGTACTAGTGCATCAGCTATTACTATCACGGCACTAGTGCATCAACTATTACTAGCATGGCACTAGTGCATCAGCTATTACTAGCATGACACTAGTGCATCAGCTGTTACTTGCATGGTTCTAGTGCATCAGCTATTACTAGCATGGCACTAGTGCATCAGCTATTACTAGCATGGTACTAGTGCATCAGCTATTACTAACATGGCACTAGTGCATCAGCTATTACTAGCATGGCACTAGTGTATCAGCTATTACTAGCATGACACTAGTGCATCAGCTATTAATATCATGGTACTAGTGCATCAGCTATTACTAACATGGCACTAGTGCATCAGCTATTACTAGCATGGCACTAGTGTATCAGCTATTACTAGCATGACACTAGTGCATCAGCTATTACTAACATGACACTAGTGCATCAGCTATTACTAACATGACACCAGTGCATCAGCTATTACTATCACGGCACTAGTGGATCAGCTATTACTATCATGGCACTAGTGCATCAGCTATTACTAGCATGGTACTAGTGCATCAGCTATTACTAACATGGCACTAGTGCATCAGCTATTACTAGCATGGTACTAGTGCATCAGCTATTACTAACATGGCACTAGTGCATCAGCTATTACTAGCATGGTACTAGTGCATCAGCTATTACTAACATGGCACTAGTTCATCAACTATTACTATCATGGCACTAGTGCATCAGCTATTACTAGCATAGCACTAGTGCATCAGCTATTACTGGCATGGTACTAATGCATCAGCTATTACTGGCATGGTACTAATGCATCAGCTATTACTAGCATGGCACTAATGCATCAGCTATTACTAGCATGGTACTAGTGCATCAGCTATTACTAGCATGGAACTAGTGCATCAGCTATTACTAGCTCGGCACTAGTGCATCAGCTATTACTAGCTCGGCACTAGTGCATCAGCTATTACTAGCATGGCACTAATGCATCAGCTATTACTAGCATGGCACTAATGCATCAGCTATTACTAGCATGGAACTAGTGCATAAGCTATTAATACCATGGCGCTAGTGCATCAGCTATTACTAGCATGGCATTAGTGCATCAGCTATTACTATCATGGTACTAGTGCATCAGCTATTACTAACATGGCACTAGTTCATCAACTATTACTATCATGGCACTAGTGCATCAGCTATTACTAGCATGGTACTAGTGCATCAGCTATTACTATCATGGCACTAGTGCATCAGCTATTACTAGCATGGCACTAGTGCATCAGCTATTACTAGCATGGTACTAGTGCATCAGCTATTACTAGCACGGCACTAGTGCATCAGCTATTACTAGCATGGCACTAGTGCATCAGCTATTACTAGCATGGTACTAGTGCATCATCTATTACTAGCATGGTACTAGTGCATCAGCTATTACTATCATGGCACTAGTGCATCAGCTATTACTAGCATGGCACTAGTGCATCAGCTATTACTAGCATGGCACTAGTGCATCAGCTATTACTATCATGGTGCTAGTGCATCAGCTATTACTAGCATGGCACTAGTGCATCAGCTATTACTAGCATGGCACTAGTGCATCAGCTATTACTAGCATGACACTAATGCATCAGCTATTACTAGCATGACACTAGTGCATCAGCTATTACTAGCATGGCACTAGTGCATCAGCTATTACTAGCATGGCACTAGTGCATCAGCTATTACTAGCATGGTACTAGTGCATCAGCTATTACTAGCATGGCACTAGTGCATCAGCTATTACTAGCATGGCACTAGTGCATCAGCTATTACTAGCATGGTACTAGTGCATCAGCTATTACTAGCATGGTACTAGTGCATCAGCTATTACTAGCATGGCACTAGTGCATCAGCTATTACTAGCATGGCACTAGTGCATCAGCTATTACTATCATGGTGCTAGTGCATCAGCTATTACTAGCATGGCACTAGTGCATCAGCTATTACTAGCATGGCACTAGTGCATCAGCTATTACTAGCATGACACTAATGCATCAGCTATTACTAGCATGACACTAGTGCATCAGCTATTACTAGCATGACACTAGTGCATCAACTATTACTAACATGGCACTAGTGCATCAGCGATTAATATCATGGTGCTAGTGCATCAGCTATTACTAGCATGGCACTAGTGCATCAGCTATTACTAGCATGGCACTAGTGCATCAGCTATTACTAGCATGACACTAATGCATCAGCTATTACTAGCATGACACTAGTGCATCAGCTATTACTAGCATGACACTAGTGCATCAACTATTACTAGCATGGCACTAGTACATCAACTGTTACAAGCATGGTACTAGTGCATCAGCTGTTATTATCATGGCACTAGTGCATCAGCTATTACTAGCATGGTACTAGTGCATCAGCTATTATTAGCATGGCATTAGTGCATCAGCTATTACTATCATGGTACTAGTGCATCAGCTATTACTAACATGGCACTAGTTCATCAACTGTTACTATCATGGCACTAGTGCATCAGCTATTACTAGCATGGCACTAGTGCATCAGCTATTACTAGCATGGCACTAGTGCATCAGCTATTACTAGCATGGTACTAGTGCATCAGCTATTACTAACATGGCACTAGTTCATCAACTATTACTATCATGGCACTAGTGCATCAGCTATTACTAGCATGGCACTAGTGCATCAGCTATTACTAGCATGGCACTAGTGCATCAGCTATTACTAGCATGGTACTAGTGCATCAGCTGTTACTAGCATGGTACTAGTGCATCAGCTATTACTAACATGGCACTAGTGCATCAGCGATTACTATCATGGCACTAGTGCATCAGCTATTACTAGCATGGCACTAGTGCATCAGCTATTACTAGCATGGCCTTAGTGCATCAGCTATTACTAGCATGGTACTAGTGCATCAGCTATTACTAGCATGGTACTAGTGCATCAGCTATTACTATCATGGTACTAGTGCATCAGCTATTACTAACATGGCACTAGTGCATCAGCTATTACTAGCATGGCACTAGTGCATCAGCTATTACTAGCATGGTACTAGTGCATCAACTATTACTAGCTTGGCACTAGTACATCAACTATTACTAGCATGGTACTAGTGCATCAGCTATTACTAGCATGGCACTAGTGCATCAGCTATTACTAGCATGGTACTAGTGCATCAGCTATTACTAGCATGGTACTAGTGCATCAGCTATTGCTATCATGGTACTAGTGCATCAGCTATTACTAACATGGCACTAGTGCATCAGCTATTACTAGCATGGCACTAGTGCATCAGCTATTACTAGCATGGTACTAGTGCATCAGCTATTACTAGCATGGTACTAGTGCATCAGCTATTAATATCATGGTACTAGTGCATCAGCTATTACTAACATGGCACTAGTGCATCAGCTATTACTAGCATGGCACTAGTGCATCAGCTATTACTAGCATGGTACTAGTGCATCAACTATTACTAGCTTGGCACTAGTACATCAACTATTACTAGCATGGTACTAGTGCATCAGCTGTTACTAGCATGGCACTAGTGCATCAGCTATTACTAGCATGGTACTAGTGCATCAGCTATTACTAGCATGGTACTAGTGCATCAGCTATTACTATCATGGTACTAGTGCATCAGCTATTACTAACATGGCACTAGTGCATCAGCTATTACTATCATGGTGCTAGTGCATCAGCTATTACTAGCATGGCACTAGTGCATCAGCTATTACTAGCATGGCACTAGTGCATCAGCTATTACTAGCATGACACTAATGCATCAGCTATTACTAGCATGACACTAGTGCATCAGCTATTACTAGCATGACACTAGTGCATCAACTATTACTAGCATGGTACTAGTGCATCAGCTATTACTAACATGGCACTAGTGCATCAGCTATTACTAGCATGGTACTAGTGCATCAGCTATTACTAGCATGGCACTAGTGCATCAGCTATTACTAGCATGGCACTAGTGAATCATCTATTACTAGCATGGTACTAGTGCATCAGCTATTACTATCTTGGCACTAGTGCATCAGCTATTACTAGCATGGCACTAGTGCCTCATCTATTACTAGCATGGTACTAGTGCATCAGCTATTACTATCATGGCACTAGTGCATCAGCTATTACTAGCCTGGCACTAGTGCATCAGCTATTACTAGCATGGCACTAGTGCATCAGCTATTACTATCATGGTGCTAGTGCATCAGCTATTACTAGCATGGCACTAGTGCATCAGCTATTACTAGCATGGCACTAGTGCATCAGCTATTACTAGCATGACACTAATGCATCAGCTATTACTAGCATGACACTAGTGCATCAGCTATTACTAGCATGACACTAGTGCATCAACTATTACTAGCATGGTACTAGTGCATCAGCTATTACTAACATGGCACTAGTGCATCAGCTATTACTAACATGGCACTAGTGCATCAGCTATTACTAACATGGCACTAGTGCATCAGCTATTACTAACATGGCACTAGTGCATCAGCCATTACTAGCATGGCACTAGTGAATCAGCTATTACTAGCATGGCACTAGTGTATCAGCTATTACTAGCATGGCACTAGTGCATCAGCTATTACTAACATGGCACTAATGCATCAGCTATTACTAGCATGGAACTAGTGCATAAGCTATTAATACCATGGCGCTAGTGCATCAGCTATTACTAGCATGGCATTAGTGCATCAGCTATTACTATCATGGTACTAGTGCATCAGCTATTACTAACATGGCACTAGTTCATCAACTATTACTATCATGGCGCTAGTACATCAGCTATTACTAGCATGGCACTAGTGCATCAGCTATTACTAGCATGGCACTAGTGCATCAGCTATTACTAGCATGGTACTAGTGCATCAACTATTACTAGCTTGGCACTAGTACATCAACTATTACTAGCATGGTACTAGTGCATCAGCTATTACTAGCATGGCACTAGTGCATCAGCTATTACTAGCATGGTACTAGTGCATCAGCTATTACTAGCATGGTACTAGTGCATCAGCTATTGCTATCATGGTACTAGTGCATCAGCTATTACTAACATGGCACTAGTGCATCAGCTATTACTAGCATGGCACTAGTGCATCAGCTATTACTAGCATGGTACTAGTGCATCAGCTATTACTAGCATGGTACTAGTGCATCAGCTATTAATATCATGGTACTAGTGCATCAGCTATTACTAACATGGCACTAGTGCATCAGCTATTACTAGCATGGCACTAGTGCATCAGCTATTACTAGCATGGTACTAGTGCATCAACTATTACTAGCTTGGCACTAGTACATCAACTATTACTAGCATGGTACTAGTGCATCAGCTGTTACTAGCATGGCACTAGTGCATCAGCTATTACTAGCATGGTACTAGTGCATCAGCTATTACTAGCATGGTACTAGTGCATCAGCTATTACTATCATGGTACTAGTGCATCAGCTATTACTAACATGGCACTAGTGCATCAGCTATTACTATCATGGTGCTAGTGCATCAGCTATTACTAGCATGGCACTAGTGCATCAGCTATTACTAGCATAGCACTAGTGCATCAGCTATTACTAGCATGACACTAATGCATCAGCTATTACTAGCATGACACTAGTGCATCAGCTATTACTAGCATGACACTAGTGCATAAACTATTACTAGCATGGTACCAGTGCATCAGCTATTACTAACATGGCACTAGTGCATCAGCTATTACTAGCATGGTACTAGTGCATCAGCTATTACTAGCATGGCACTAGTGCATCAGCTATTACTAGCATGGCACTAGTGAATCATCTATTACTAGCATGGTACTAGTGCATCAGCTATTACTATCTTGGCACTAGTGCATCAGCTATTACTAGCATGGCACTAGTGCATCATCTATTACTAGCATGGTACTAGTGCATCAGCTATTACTATCATGGCACTAGTGCATCAGCTATTACTAGCATGGCACTAGTGCATCAGCTATTACTAGCATGGCACTAGTGCATCAGCTATTACTATCATGGTGCTAGTGCATCAGCTATTACTAGCATGGCACTAGTGCATCAGCTATTACTAGCATGGCACTAGTGCATCAGCTATTACTAGCATGACACTAATGCATCAGCTCTTACTAGCATGACACTAGTGCATCAGCTATTACTAGCATGACACTAGTGCATCAACTATTACTAGCATGGTACTAGTGCATCAGCTATTACTAACATGGCACTAGTGCATCTGCTATTACTAACATGGCACTAGTGCATCAGCTATTACTAACATGGCACTAGTGCATCAGCTATTACTAACATGGCACTAGTGCATCAGCTATTACTAGCATGGCACTAGTGAATCAGCTATTACTAGCATGGCACTAGTGTATCAGCTATTACTAACATGGTACTAGTGCATCAACTATTACTAGCATGGTACTAGTGCATCAGCTATTACTAGCATGGCACTAGTGCATCAGCTATTACGAGCATGGCACTAGTGCATCAGCTATTAATATCATGGCACTAGTGCATCAGCTATTACTAGCATGGTACTAGTGCATCAGCTATTACTAACATGGCACTAGTGCATCAGCTATTACTAACATGGCACTGGTGTATCAGCTATTACTAACATGGTACTAGTGCATCAACTATTACTAGCATGGTACTAGTGCATCAGCTATTACTAGCATGGCACTAGTGCATCAGCTATTACTAGCATGGCACTAGTGCATCAGCTATTACTAGCATGGTACTAGTGCATCAACTATTACTAGCTTGGTACTAGTGCATCAGCTTTTACTAGCATGGCACTAGTGCATCAGCTATTACTAGCATGGCACTAGTGAATCAGCTATTACTAACATGGCACTAGTGTGGCAGCTATTACTAGCATGGTACTAGTGCATCAGCTATTACTAGCATGGTACTAGTGCATCAGCTATTAATAGCATGGCACTAGTGCATCAGCTATTACTAACATGGTACTAGTGCATCAACTATTACTGGCATGGTACTAGTGCATCAGCTATTACTAGCTCGGCACTAGTGCATCAGCTATTACTAGCATTGTACCAGTGCATCAGCTATTACTAGCATGGTACTAGTGCATCAGCTTTTACTAGCATGGCACTAGTGCATCAACTATTAATATCATGGCACTAGTGCATCAGCTATTACTAGCATGGCACTAGTGCATCAGCTATTACTAACATGGCACTAGTTCATCAGCTATTACTAGCATGGCACTAGTGCATCAGCTATTACTAACATGGCACTAGTGCATCAGCTATTACTAACATGGCACTAGTGCATCAGCTATTACTAACATGGTACCAGTGCATTAGCTATTACTATCACGGCACTAGTGCATCAGCTATTACTAGCATGGTACTAGTGCATCAGCTATTACTAGCATGGTACTAGTGGATCAGCTATTACTAGCATGGTACTAGTGCATCAGCTATTACTAACATGGTACTAGTGCATCAGCTATTACTATCATGGTACTAGTGCATAATCTATTACTAGCATGACACTAGTGCATCAGCTATTAATATCATGGGACTAGTGCATCAGCTATTACTAGCATGGTACTAGTGCATCAGCTATTACTAGCTCGGCACTAGTGCATCAGCTATTACTAGCATGGCACTAGTGCATCAGCTATTACTAGCATGGTACTAGTGCATCAGCTATTACTAGCATGGTACTAGTTCATCAGCTATTACTAGCATGGCACTAAAGCATCAGCTATTACTAGCATGGCACTAGTGCATAAGCTATTACTAGCGTAGCTCTATTGCATCAGCTATTACTAACATGGTACTAGTGAATCAGCTATGACTATCATGGTACTAGTGCATCAGCTATTATTAGCATGGCACTAGTGCATCAGCTATTACTAACATGGCACTAGTGCATCAGCTATTACTAACATGGTACTAGTGCATCAGCTATTACTATCACGGCACTAGTGCATCAGCTATTACTAGCATGACACTAGTGCATCAGCTATTACTAGCATGACATTAGTGCATCAGCTATTACTAGCATGACACTAGTGCATCAGCTATTAATATCACGGCACTAGTGCATCAGCTATTACTAGCATGGCACTAGTTCATAAGCTATTACTAACATGGCACTAGTTCATCAGCTATCACTAGCATGGCACTAGTGCATCAGCTATTACTAGCATGGCACTAGTGCATCAGCTATTACTAACATGGCACTAGTGCATCAGCTATTACTAACATGGCACTAGTGCATCAGCTATTACTAACACGGTACAAGTGCATCAGCTATTACTATCACGGCACTAGTGCATCAACTATTACTAGCATGGCACTAGTGCATCAGCTATTACTAGCATGACACTAGTGCATCAGCTGTTACTTGCATGGTACTAGTGCATCAGCTATTACTAGCATGGCACTAGTGCATCAGCTATTACTAGCATGGTACTAGTGCATCAGCTATTACTAACATGGCACTAGTGCATCAGCTATTACTAGCATGGCACTAGTGTATCAGCTATTACTAGCATGACACTAGTGCATCAGCTATTAATATCATGGCACTAGTGCATCAGCTATCACTAGCATGGTACTAGTGCATCAGCTATTACTAACATGACACTAGTGCATCAGCTATTACTAACATGACACCAGTGCATCAGCTATTACTATCACGGCACTAGTGGATCAGCTATTACTATCATGGCACTAGTGCATCAGCTATTACTAGCATGGTATTAGTGCATCAGCTATTACTAACATGGCACTAGTGCATCAGCTATTACTAGCATGGTACTAGTGCATCAGCTATTACTAACATGGCACTAGTGCATCAGCTATTACTAGCATGGTACTAGTGCATCAGCTATTACTAACATGGCACTAGTTCATCAACTATTACTATCATGGCACTAGTGCATCAGCTATTACTAGCATAGCACTAGTGCATCAGCTATTACTGGCATGGTACTAATGCATCAGCTATTACTGGCATGGTACTAATGCATCAGCTATTACTAGCATGGCACTAATGCATCAGCTATTACTAGCATGGTACTAGTGCATCAGCTATTACTAGCATGGAACTAGTGCATCAGCTATTACTAGCTCGGCACTAGTGCATCAGCTATTACTAGCTCGGCACTAGTGCATCAGCTATTACTAGCATGGCACTAATGCATCAGCTATTGCTAGCATAGCACTAATGCATCAGCTATTACTAGCATGGAACTAGTGCATAAGCTATTAATACCATGGCGCTAGTGCATCAGCTATTACTAGCATGGCATTAGTGCATCAGCTATTACTATCATGGTACTAGTGCATCAGCTATTACTAACATGGCACTAGTTCATCAACTATTACTATCATGGCACTAGTGCATCAGCTATTACTAGCATGGTACTAGTGCATCAGCTATTACTATCATGGCACTAGTGCATCAGCTATTACTAGCATGGCGCTAGTGCATCAGCTATTACTAGCATGGTACTAGTGCATCAGCTATTACTAGCACGGCACTAGTGCATCAGCTATTACTAGCATGGCACTAGTGCATCAGCTATTACTAGCATGGTACTAGTGCATCATCTATTACTAGCATGGTACTAGTGCATCAGCTATTACTATCATGGCACTAGTGCATCAGCTATTACTAGCATGGCACTAGTGCATCAGCTATTACTAGCATGGCACTAGTGCATCAGCTATTACTATCATGGTGCTAGTGCATCAGCTATTACTAGCATGGCACTAGTGCATCAGCTATTACTAGCATGGCACTAGTGCATCAGCTATTACTAGCATGACACTAATGCATCAGCTATTACTAGCATGACACTAGTGCATCAGCTATTACTAGCATGGCACTAGTGCATCAGCTATTACTAGCATGGCACTAGTGCATCAGCTATTACTAGCATGGTACTAGTGCATCAGCTATTACTAGCATGGCACTAGTGCATCAGCTATTACTAGCATGGCAGTAGTGCATCAGCTATTACTAGCATGGTACTAGTGCATCAGCTATTACTAGCATGGTACTAGTGCATCAGCTATTACTAGCATGGCACTAGTGCATCAGCTATTACTAGCATGGCACTAGTGCATCAGCTATTACTATCATGGTGCTAGTGCATCAGCTATTACTAGCATGGCACTAGTGCATCAGCTATTACTAGCATGGCACTAGTGCATCAGCTATTACTAGCATGACACTAATGCATCAGCTATTACTAGCATGACACTAGTGCATCAGCTATTACTAGCATGACACTAGTGCATCAACTATTACTAACATGGCACTAGTGCATCAGCGATTAATATCATGGTGCTAGTGCATCAGCTATTACTAGCATGGCACTAGTGCATCAGCTATTACTAGCATGGCACTAGTGCATCAGCTATTACTAGCATGACACTAATGCATCAGCTATTACTAGCATGACACTAGTGCATCAGCTATTACTAGCATGACACTAGTGCATCAACTATTACTAGCATGGCACTAGTACATCAACTGTTACAAGCATGGTACTAGTGCATCAGCTGTTATTATCATGGCACTAGTGCATCAGCTATTACTAGCATGGTACTAGTGCATCAGCTATTATTAGCATGGCATTAGTGCATCAGCTATTACTATCATGGTACTAGTGCATCAGCTATTACTAACATGGCACTAGTTCATCAACTGTTACTATCATGGCACTAGTGCATCAGCTATTACTAGCATGGCACTAGTGCATCAGCTATTACTAGCATGGCACTAGTGCATCAGCTATTACTAGCATGGTACTAGTGCATCAGCTATTACTAACATGGCACTAGTTCATCAACTATTACTATCATGGCACTAGTGCATCAGCTATTACTAGCATGGCACTAGTGCATCAGCTATTACTAGCATGGCACTAGTGCATCAGCTATTACTAGCATGGTACTAGTGCATCAGCTGTTACTAGCATGGTACTAGTGCATCAGCTATTACTAACATGGCACTAGTGCATCAGCGATTACTATCATGTCACTAGTGCATCAGCTATTACTAGCATGGCACTAGTGCATCAGCTATTACTAGCATGGCCTTAGTGCATCAGCTATTACTAGCATGGTACTAGTGCATCAGCTATTACTAGCATGGTACTAGTGCATCAGCTATTACTATCATGGTACTAGTGCATCAGCTATTACTAACATGGCACTAGTGCATCAGCTATTACTAGCATGGCACTAGTGCATCAGCTATTACTAGCATGGTACTAGTGCATCAACTATTACTAGCTTGGCACTAGTACATCAACTATTACTAGCATGGTACTAGTGCATCAGCTATTACTAGCATGGCACTAGTGCATCAGCTATTACTAGCATGGTACTAGTGCATCAGCTATTACTAGCATGGTACTAGTGCATCAGCTATTGCTATCATGGTACTAGTGCATCAGCTATTACTAACATGGCACTAGTGCATCAGCTATTACTAGCATGGCACTAGTGCATCAGCTATTACTAGCATGGTACTAGTGCATCAGCTATTACTAGCATGGTACTAGTGCATCAGCCATTAATATCATGGTACTAGTGCATCAGCTATTACTAACATGGCACTAGTGCATCAGCTATTACTAGCATGGCACTAGTGCATCAGCTATTACTAGCATGGTACTAGTGCATCAACTATTACTAGCTTGGCACTAGTACATCAACTATTACTAGCATGGTACTAGTGCATCAGCTGTTACTAGCATGGCACTAGTGCATCAGCTATTACTAGCATGGTACTAGTGCATCAGCTATTACTAGCATGGTACTAGTGCATCAGCTATTACTATCATGGTACTAGTGCATCAGCTATTACTAACATGGCACTAGTGCATCAGCTATTACTATCATGGTGCTAGTGCATCAGCTATTACTAGCATGGCACTAGTGCATCAGCTATTACTAGCATGGCACTAGTGCATCAGCTATTACTAGCATGACACTAATGCATCAGCTATTACTAGCATGACACTAGTGCATCAGCTATTACTAGCATGACACTAGTGCATCAACTATTACTAGCATGGTACTAGTGCATCAGCTATTACTAACATGGCACTAGTGCATCAGCTATTACTAGCATGGTACTAGTGCATCAGCTATTACTAGCATGGCACTAGTGCATCAGCTATTACTAGCATGGCACTAGTGAATCATCTATTACTAGCATGGTACTAGTGCATCAGCTATTACTATCTTGGCACTAGTGCATCAGCTATTACTAGCATGGCACTAGTGCCTCATCTATTACTAGCATGGTACTAGTGCATCAGCTATTACTATCATGGCACTAGTGCATCAGCTATTACTAGCATGGCACTAGTGCATCAGCTATTACTAGCATGGCACTAGTGCATCAGCTATTACTATCATGGTGCTAGTGCATCAGCTATTACTAGCATGGCACTAGTGCATCAGCTATTACTAGCATGGCACTAGTGCATCAGCTATTACTAGCATGACACTAATGCATCAGCTATTACTAGCATGACACTAGTGCATCAGCTATTACTAGCATGACACTAGTGCATCAACTATTACTAGCATGGTACTAGTGCATCAGCTATTACTAACATGGCACTAGTGCATCAGCTATTACTAACATGGCACTAGTGCATCAGCTATTACTAACATGGCACTAGTGCATCAGCTATTACTAACATGGCACTAGTGCATCAGCCATTACTAGCATGGCACTAGTGAATCAGCTATTACTAGCATGGCACTAGTGTATCAGCTATTACTAGCATGGCACTAGTGCATCAGCTATTACTAACATGGCACTAATGCATCAGCTATTACTAGCATGGAACTAGTGCATAAGCTATTAATACCATGGCGCTAGTGCATCAGCTATTACTAGCATGGCATTAGTGCATCAGCTATTACTATCATGGTACTAGTGCATCAGCTATTACTAACATGGCACTAGTTCATCAACTATTACTATCATGGCACTAGTGCATCAGCTATTACTAGCATGGCACTAGTGCATCAGCTATTACTAGCATGGCACTAGTGCATCAGCTATTACTAGCTCGGCACTAGTACATCAGCTATTACTAGCTCGGCACTAGTGCATCAGCTATTACTAGCATGGTACTAGTGCATCAGCTATTACTAGCATGGCACTAGTGCATCAGCTATTACTAGCATGGCACTAGTGCATCAGCTATTACTAGCATGGCACTAGTGCATCAGCTATTACTAGCATGGCATTAGTGGATCAGCTATTACTAGCATGGTACTAGTGCATCAGCTATTACTAGCATGGCACTAGTGCATCAGCTATTACTAGCATGGCACTAGTGCATCAGAATATTACTAGCATGGTACTAGTGCATCAGCTGTTACTAACATGGCACTAGTGCATCAGCTATTACTAGCATGGCACTAGTGCATCAGCTATTACTAGCATGGTACTAGTGCATCAACTATTACTAGCTTGGCACTAGTACATCAACTATTACTAGCATGGTACTAGTGCATCAGCTGTTACTAGCATGGCACTAGTGCATCAGCTATTACTAGCATGGTACTAGTGCATCAGCTATTACTAGCATGGTACTAGTGCATCAGCTATTACTATCATGGTACTAGTGCATCAGCTATTACTAACATGGCACTAGTGCATCAGCTATTACTATCATGGTGCTAGTGCATCAGCTATTACTAGCATGGCACTAGTGCATCAGCTATTACTAGCATGGCACTAGTGCATCAGCTATTACTAGCATGACACTAATGCATCAGCTATTACTAGCATGACACTAGTGCATCAGCTATTACTAGCATGACACTAGTGCATCAACTATTACTAGCATGGTACTAGTGCATCAGCTATTACTAACATGGCACTAGTGCATCAGCTATTACTAGCATGGTACTAGTGCATCAGCTATTACTAGCATGGCACTAGTGCATCAGCTATTACTAGCATGGCACTAGTGAATCATCTATTACTAGCATGGTACTAGTGCATCAGCTATTACTATCTTGGCACTAGTGCATCAGCTATTACTAGCATGGCACTAGTGCCTCATCTATTACTAGCATGGTACTAGTGCATCAGCTATTACTATCATGGCACTAGTGCATCAGCTATTACTAGCCTGGCACTAGTGCATCAGCTATTACTAGCATGGCACTAGTGCATCAGCTATTACTATCATGGTGATAGTGCATCAGCTATTACTAGCATGGCACTAGTGCATCAGCTATTACTAGCATGGCACTAGTGCATCAGCTATTACTAGCATGACACTAATGCATCAGCTATTACTAGCATGACACTAGTGCATCAGCTATTACTAGCATGACACTAGTGCATCAACTATTACTAGCATGGTACTAGTGCATCAGCTATTACTAACATGGCACTAGTGCATCAGCTATTACTAACATGGCACTAGTGCATCAGCTATTACTAACATGGCACTAGTGCATCAGCTATTACTAACATGGCACTAGTGCATCAGCCATTACTAGCATGGCACTAGTGAATCAGCTATTACTAGCATGGCACTAGTGTATCAGCTATTACTAGCATGGCACTAGTGCATCAGCTATTACTAACATGGCACTAATGCATCAGCTATTACTAGCATGGAACTAGTGCATAAGCTATTAATACCATGGCGCTAGTGCATCAGCTATTACTAGCATGGCATTAGTGCATCAGCTATTACTATCATGGTACTAGTGCATCAGCTATTACTAACATGGCACTAGTTCATCAACTATTACTATCATGGCACTAGTGCATCAGCTATTACTAGCATGGCACTAGTGCATCAGCTATTACTAGCATGGCACTAGTGCATCAGCTATTACTAGCTCGGCACTAGTACATCAGCTATTACTAGCTCGGCACTAGTGCATCAGCTATTACTAGCATGGTACTAGTGCATCAGCTATTACTAGCATGGCACTAGTGCATCAGCTATTACTAGCATGGCACTAGTGCATCAGCTATTACTAGCATGGCACTAGTGCATCAGCTATTACTAGCATGGCATTAGTGGATCAGCTATTACTAGCATGGTACTAGTGCATCAGCTATTACTAGCATGGCACTAGTGCATCAGCTATTACTAGCATGGCACTAGTGCATCAGCTATTACTAGCATGGTACTAGTGCATCAGCTGTTACTAGCATGGCACTAGTGCATCAGCTATTACTAGCATGACACTAGTGCATCAGCTATTACTAGCATGGTACTAGTGCATCAACTATTACTAGCATGGCACTAGTACATCAACTATTACAAGCATGGTACTAGTGCATCAGCTGTTATTATCATGGCACTAGTGCATCAGCTATCACTAGCATGGTACTAGTGCATCAGCTATTACTATCATGGCACTAGTGCATCAGCTATTACTAGCATGGCACTAGTGCATCAGCTATTACTAGCATGGTACTAGTGCATCAGCTATTACTAGCATGGCACTAGTGCATCAGCTATTACTAGCATGGCACTAGTGCATCAGCTATTACTAGCATGGTACTAGTGCATCATCTATTACTAGCATGGTACTAGTGCATCAGCTATTACTATCATGGCACTAGTGCATCAGCTATTACTAGCATGGCACTAGTGCATCAGCTATTACTAGCATGGCACTAGTGCATCAGCTATTACTATCATGGTGCTAGTGCATCAGCTATTACTAGCATGGCACTAGTGCATCAGCTATTACTAGCATGGCACTAGTGCATCAGCTATTACTAGCATGACACTAATGCATCAGCTATTACTAGCATGACACTAGTGCATCAGCTATTACTAGCATGACACTAGTGCATCAACTATTACTAACATGGCACTAGTGCATCAGCGATTACTATCATGGTGCTAGTGCATCAGCTATTACTAGCATGGCACTAGTGCATCAGCTATTACTAGCATGGCACTAGTGCATCAGCTATTACTAGCATGACACTAATGCATCAGCTATTACTAGCATGACACTAGTGCATCAGCTATTACTAGCATGACACTAGTGCATCAACTATTACTAGCATGGCACTAGTACATCAACTGTTACAAGCATGGTACTAGTGCATCAGCTGTTATTATCATGGCACTAGTGCATCAGCTATTACTAGCATGGTACTAGTGCATCAGCTATTAGTAGCATGGCATTAGTGCATCAGCTATTACTATCATGGTACTAGTGCATCAGCTATTACTAACATGGCACTAGTTCATCAACAATTACTATCATGGCACTAGTGCATCAGCTATTACTAGCATGGCACTAGTGCATCAGCTATTACTAGCATGGCACTAGTGCATCAGCTATTACTAGCATGGTACTAGTGCATCAGCTATTACTAACATGGCACTAGTTCATCAACTATTACTATCATGGCACTAGTGCATCAGCTATTACTAGCATGGCACTAGTGCATCAGCTATTACTAGCATGGCACTAGTGCATCAGCTATTACTAGCATGGTACTAGTGCATCAGCTGTTACTAGCATGGTACTAGTGCATCAGCTATTACTAACATGGCACTAGTGCATCAGCGATTACTATCATGGCACTAGTGCATCAGCTATTACTAGCATGGCACTAGTGCATCAGCTATTACTAGCATGGCCTTAGTGCATCAGCTATTACTAGCATGGTACTAGTGCATCAGCTATTACTAGCATGGTACTAGTGCATCAGCTATTACTATCATGGTACTAGTGCATCAGCTATTACTAACATGGCACTAGTGCATCAGCTATTACTAGCATGGCACTAGTGCATCAGCTATTACTAGCATGGTACTAGTGCATCAACTATTACTAGCTTGGCACTAGTACATCAACTATTACTAGCATGGTACTAGTGCATCAGCTATTACTAGCATGGCACTAGTGCATCAGCTATTACTAGCATGGTACTAGTGCATCAGCTATTACTAGCATGGTACTAGTGCATCAGCTATTGCTATCATGGTACTAGTGCATCAGCTATTACTAACATGGCACTAGTGCATCAGCTATTACTAGCATGGCACTAGTGCATCAGCTATTACTAGCATGGTACTAGTGCATCAGCTATTACTAGCATGGTACTAGTGCATCAGCTATTAATATCATGCAACTAGTGCATCAGCTATTACTAACATGGCACTAGTGCATCAGCTATTACTAGCATGGCACTAGTGCATCAGCTATTACTAGCATGGTACTAGTGCATCAACTATTACTAGCTTGGCACTAGTACATCAACTATTACTAGCATGGTACTAGTGCATCAGCTGTTACTAGCATGGCACTAGTGCATCAGCTATTACTAGCATGGTACTAGTGCATCAGCTATTACTAGCATGGTACTAGTGCATCAGCTATTACTATCATGGTACTAGTGCATCAGCTATTACTAACATGGCACTAGTGCATCAGCTATTACTAGCATGGCACTAGTGCGTCAGCTATTACCAGCATGGTACTAGTGCATCAACTATTACTAGCTTGGCACTAGTACATCAACTATTACTAGCATGGTATTAGTGCATCAGCTATAACTAGCATGGTACTAGTGCATCAGCTATTACTAGCATGGTACTAGTGCATCAGCTATAACTAGCATGGTACTAGTGCATCAGCTATTACTAGCATGGTACTAGTGCATCAGCTATTACCAGCATAGCACTAGTGCCTCAGCTATTACTAGCATGGCACTAGTGCATCAGCTATTACTAACATGGTACCAGTGCATCAGCTATTACTATCACGGCACTAGTGCATCAGCTATTACTAGCATGGTACTAGTGCATCAGCTATTACTAGCATGGTACTAGTGCATCAGCTATTACTAGCATGGTGCTAGTGCATCAGCTATTACTAGCATGGCACTAGTGCATCAGCTATTACTAGCATGGCACTAGTGCATCAGCTATTACTAGCATGACACTAATGCATCAGCTATTACTAGCATGACACTAGTGCATCAGCTATTACTAGCATGACACTAGTGCATCAGCTATTACTAGCATGGCACTAGTGCATCAGCTATTACTAGCATGGTACTAGTGCATCAGCTATTACTAGCATGGTACTAGTTCATCAGCTATTACTAGCATGGCACTAAAGCATCAGCTATTACTAGCATGGTACTAGTTCATCAGCTATTACTAGCATGGCACTAAAGCATCAGCTATTACTAGCATGGCACTAGTGCATAAGCTATTACTAGCGTAGCTCTATTGCATCAGCTATTACTATCATGGTACTAGTGCATCATCTATTACTAGCATGACACTAGTGCATCAGCTATTAATATCATGGGACTAGTGCATCAGCTATTACTAGCATGGTACTAGTGCATCAGCTATTACTAGCTCGGCACTAGTGCATCAGCTATTACTAGCATGGCACTAGTGCATCAGCTATTACTAGCATGGTACTAGTGCATCAGCTATTACTAGCATGGTACTAGTTCATCAGCTATTACTAGCATGGCACTAAAGCATCAGCTATTACTAGCATGGCACTAGTGCATCAGCTATTACTAGCATGGCACTAGTGCATCAGCTATTACTAGCTCGGCACTAGTACATCAGCTATTACTAGCTCGGCACTAGTGCATCAGCTATTACTAGCATGGTACTAGTGCATCAGCTATTACTAGCATGGCACTAGTGCATCAGCTATTACTAGCATGGCACTAGTGCATCAGCTATTACTAGCATGGCACTAGTGCATCAGCTATTACTAGCATGGCATTAGTGGATCAGCTATTACTAGCATGGTACTAGTGCATCAGCTATTACTAGCATGGCACTAGTGCATCAGCTATTACTAGCATGGCACTAGTGCATCAGCTATTACTAGCATGGTACTAGTGCATCAGCTGTTACTAACATGGCACTAGTGCATCAGCTATTACTAGCATGGCACTAGTGCATCAGCTATTACTAGCATGGTACTAGTGCATCAACTATTACTAGCTTGGCACTAGTACATCAACTATTACTAGCATGGTACTAGTGCATCAGCTGTTACTAGCATGGCACTAGTGCATCAGCTATTACTAGCATGGTACTAGTGCATCAGCTATTACTAGCATGGTACTAGTGCATCAGCTATTACTATCATGGTACTAGTGCATCAGCTATTACTAACATGGCACTAGTGCATCAGCTATTACTATCATGGTGCTAGTGCATCAGCTATTACTAGCATGGCACTAGTGCATCAGCTATTACTAGCATGGCACTAGTGCATCAGCTATTACTAGCATGACACTAATGCATCAGCTATTACTAGCATGACACTAGTGCATCAGCTATTACTAGCATGACACTAGTGCATCAACTATTACTAGCATGGTACTAGTGCATCAGCTATTACTAACATGGCACTAGTGCATCAGCTATTACTAGCATGGTACTAGTGCATCAGCTATTACTAGCATGGCACTAGTGCATCAGCTATTACTAGCATGGCACTAGTGAATCATCTATTACTAGCATGGTACTAGTGCATCAGCTATTACTATCTTGGCACTAGTGCATCAGCTATTACTAGCATGGCACTAGTGCCTCATCTATTACTAGCATGGTACTAGTGCATCAGCTATTACTATCATGGCACTAGTGCATCAGCTATTACTAGCCTGGCACTAGTGCATCAGCTATTACTAGCATGGCACTAGTGCATCAGCTATTACTATCATGGTGCTTGTGCATCAGCTATTACTAGCATGGCACTAGTGCATCAGCTATTACTAGCATGGCACTAGTGCATCAGCTATTACTAGCATGACACTAATGCATCAGCTATTACTAGCATGACACTAGTGCATCAGCTATTACTAGCATGACACTAGTGCATCAACTATTACTAGCATGGTACTAGTGCATCAGCTATTACTAACATGGCACTAGTGCATCAGCTATTACTAACATGGCACTAGTGCATCAGCTATTACTAACATGGCACTAGTGCATCAGCTATTACTAACATGGCACTAGTGCATCAGCCATTACTAGCATGGCACTAGTGAATCAGCTATTACTAGCATGGCACTAGTGTATCAGCTATTACTAGCATGGCACTAGTGCATCAGCTATTACTAACATGGCACTAATGCATCAGCTATTACTAGCATGGAACTAGTGCATAAGCTATTAATACCATGGCGCTAGTGCATCAGCTATTACTAGCATGGCATTAGTGCATCAGCTATTACTATCATGGTACTAGTGCATCAGCTATTACTAACATGGCACTAGTTCATCAACTATTACTATCATGGCACTAGTGCATCAGCTATTACTAGCATGGCACTAGTGCATCAGCTATTACTAGCATGGCACTAGTGCATCAGCTATTACTAGCTCGGCACTAGTACATCAGCTATTACTAGCTCGGCACTAGTGCATCAGCTATTACTAGCATGGTACTAGTGCATCAGCTATTACTAGCATGGCACTAGTGCATCAGCTATTACTAGCATGGCACTAGTGCATCAGCTATTACTAGCATGGCACTAGTGCATCAGCTATTACTAGCATGGCATTAGTGGATCAGCTATTACTAGCATGGTACTAGTGCATCAGCTATTACTAGCATGGCACTAGTGCATCAGCTATTACTAGCATGGCACTAGTGCATCAGCTATTACTAGCATGGTACTAGTGCATCAGCTGTTACTAGCATGGCACTAGTGCATCAGCTATTACTAGCATGACACTAGTGCATCAGCTATTACTAGCATGGTACTAGTGCATCAACTATTACTAGCATGGCACTAGTACATCAACTATTACAAGCATGGTACTAGTGCATCAGCTGTTATTATCATGGCACTAGTGCATCAGCTATCACTAGCATGGTACTAGTGCATCAGCTATTACTATCATGGCACTAGTGCATCAGCTATTACTAGCATGGCACTAGTGCATCAGCTATTACTAGCATGGTACTAGTGCATCAGCTATTACTAGCATGGCACTAGTGCATCAGCTATTACTAGCATGGCACTAGTGCATCAGCTATTACTAGCATGGTACTAGTGCATCATCTATTACTAGCATGGTACTAGTGCATCAGCTATTACTATCATGGCACTAGTGCATCAGCTATTACTAGCATGGCACTAGTGCATCAGCTATTACTAGCATGGCACTAGTGCATCAGCTATTACTATCATGGTGCTAGTGCATCAGCTATTACTAGCATGGCACTAGTGCATCAGCTATTACTAGCATGGCACTAGTGCATCAGCTATTACTAGCATGACACTAATGCATCAGCTATTACTAGCATGACACTAGTGCATCAGCTATTACTAGCATGACACTAGTGCATCAACTATTACTAACATGGCACTAGTGCATCAGCGATTACTATCATGGTGCTAGTGCATCAGCTATTACTAGCATGGCACTAGTGCATCAGCTATTACTAGCATGGCACTAGTGCATCAGCTATTACTAGCATGACACTAATGCATCAGCTATTACTAGCATGACACTAGTGCATCAGCTATTACTAGCATGACACTAGTGCATCAACTATTACTAGCATGGCACTAGTACATCAACTGTTACAAGCATGGTACTAGTGCATCAGCTGTTATTATCATGGCACTAGTGCATCAGCTATTACTAGCATGGTACTAGTGCATCAGCTATTAGTAGCATGGCATTAGTGCATCAGCTATTACTATCATGGTACTAGTGCATCAGCTATTACTAACATGGCACTAGTTCATCAACAATTACTATCATGGCACTAGTGCATCAGCTATTACTAGCATGGCACTAGTGCATCAGCTATTACTAGCATGGCACTAGTGCATCAGCTATTACTAGCATGGTACTAGTGCATCAGCTATTACTAACATGGCACTAGTTCATCAACTATTACTATCATGGCACTAGTGCATCAGCTATTACTAGCATGGCACTAGTGCATCAGCTATTACTAGCATGGCACTAGTGCATCAGCTATTACTAGCATGGTACTAGTGCATCAGCTGTTACTAGCATGGTACTAGTGCATCAGCTATTACTAACATGGCACTAGTGCATCAGCGATTACTATCATGGCACTAGTGCATCAGCTATTACTAGCATGGCACTAGTGCATCAGCTATTACTAGCATGGCCTTAGTGCATCAGCTATTACTAGCATGGTACTAGTGCATCAGCTATTACTAGCATGGTACTAGTGCATCAGCTATTACTATCATGGTACTAGTGCATCAGCTATTACTAACATGGCACTAGTGCATCAGCTATTACTAGCATGGCACTAGTGCATCAGCTATTACTAGCATGGTACTAGTGCATCAACTATTACTAGCTTGGCACTAGTACATCAACTATTACTAGCATGGTACTAGTGCATCAGCTATTACTAGCATGGCACTAGTGCATCAGCTATTACTAGCATGGTACTAGTGCATCAGCTATTACTAGCATGGTACTAGTGCATCAGCTATTGCTATCATGGTACTAGTGCATCAGCTATTACTAACATGGCACTAGTGCATCAGCTATTACTAGCATGGCACTAGTGCATCAGCTATTACTAGCATGGTACTAGTGCATCAGCTATTACTAGCATGGTACTAGTGCATCAGCTATTAATATCATGCAACTAGTGCATCAGCTATTACTAACATGGCACTAGTGCATCAGCTATTACTAGCATGGCACTAGTGCATCAGCTATTACTAGCATGGTACTAGTGCATCAACTATTACTAGCTTGGCACTAGTACATCAACTATTACTAGCATGGTACTAGTGCATCAGCTGTTACTAGCATGGCACTAGTGCATCAGCTATTACTAGCATGGTACTAGTGCATCAGCTATTACTAGCATGGTACTAGTGCATCAGCTATTACTATCATGGTACTAGTGCATCAGCTATTACTAACATGGCACTAGTGCATCAGCTATTACTAGCATGGCACTAGTGCGTCAGCTATTACCAGCATGGTACTAGTGCATCAACTATTACTAGCTTGGCACTAGTACATCAACTATTACTAGCATGGTATTAGTGCATCAGCTATAACTAGCATGGTACTAGTGCATCAGCTATTACTAGCATGGTACTAGTGCATCAGCTATAACTAGCATGGTACTAGTGCATCAGCTATTACTAGCATGGTACTAGTGCATCAGCTATTACCAGCATAGCACTAGTGCCTCAGCTATTACTAGCATGGCACTAGTGCATCAGCTATTACTAACATGGTACCAGTGCATCAGCTATTACTATCACGGCACTAGTGCATCAGCTATTACTAGCATGGTACTAGTGCATCAGCTATTACTAGCATGGTACTAGTGCATCAGCTATTACTAGCATGGTGCTAGTGCATCAGCTATTACTAGCATGGCACTAGTGCATCAGCTATTACTAGCATGGCACTAGTGCATCAGCTATTACTAGCATGACACTAATGCATCAGCTATTACTAGCATGACACTAGTGCATCAGCTATTACTAGCATGACACTAGTGCATCAGCTATTACTAGCATGGCACTAGTGCATCAGCTATTACTAGCATGGTACTAGTGCATCAGCTATTACTAGCATGGTACTAGTTCATCAGCTATTACTAGCATGGCACTAAAGCATCAGCTATTACTAGCATGGTACTAGTTCATCAGCTATTACTAGCATGGCACTAAAGCATCAGCTATTACTAGCATGGCACTAGTGCATAAGCTATTACTAGCGTAGCTCTATTGCATCAGCTATTACTATCATGGTACTAGTGCATCATCTATTACTAGCATGACACTAGTGCATCAGCTATTAATATCATGGGACTAGTGCATCAGCTATTACTAGCATGGTACTAGTGCATCAGCTATTACTAGCTCGGCACTAGTGCATCAGCTATTACTAGCATGGCACTAGTGCATCAGCTATTACTAGCATGGTACTAGTGCATCAGCTATTACTAGCATGGTACTAGTTCATCAGCTATTACTAGCATGGCACTAAAGCATCAGCTATTACTAGCATGGCACTAGTGCATAAGCTATTACTAGCGTAGCTCTATTGCATCAGCTATTACTAACATGGTACTAGTGAATCAGCTATGACTATCATGGTACTAGTGCATCAGCTATTATTAGCATGGCACTAGTGCATCAGCTATTACTAACATGGCACTAGTGCATCAGCTATTACTAACATGGTACTAGTGCATCAGCTATTACTATCACGGCACTAGTGCATCAGCTATTACTAGCATGACACTAGTGCATCAGCTATTACTAGCATGACATTAGTGCATCAGCTATTACTAGCATGACACTAGTGCATCAGCTATTAATATCACGGCACTAGTGCATCAGCTATTACTAGCATGGCACTAGTTCATAAGCTATTACTAACATGGCACTAGTTCATCAGCTATCACTAGCATGGCACTAGTGCATCAGCTATTACTAGCATGGCACTAGTGCATCAGCTATTACTAACATGGCACTAGTGCATCAGCTATTACTAACATGGCACTAGTGCATCAGCTATTACTAACACGGTACAAGTGCATCAGCTATTACTATCACGGCACTAGTGCATCAACTATTACTAGCATGGCACTAGTGCATCAGCTATTACTAGCATGACACTAGTGCATCAGCTGTTACTTGCATGGTACTAGTGCATCAGCTATTACTAGCATGGCACTAGTGCATCAGCTATTACTAGCATGGTACTAGTGCATCAGCTATTACTAACATGGCACTAGTGCATCAGCTATTACTAGCATGGCACTAGTGTATCAGCTATTACTAGCATGACACTAGTGCATCAGCTATTAATATCATGGCACTAGTGCATCAGCTATCACTAGCATGGTACTAGTGCATCAGCTATTACTAACATGACACTAGTGCATCAGCTATTACTAACATGACACCAGTGCATCAGCTATTACTATCACGGCACTAGTGGATCAGCTATTACTATCATGGCACTAGTGCATCAGCTATTACTAGCATGGTACTAGTGCATCAGCTATTACTAACATGGCACTAGTGCATCAGCTATTACTAGCATGGTACTAGTGCATCAGCTATTACTAACATGGCACTAGTGCATCAGCTATTACTAGCATGGTACTAGTGCATCAGCTATTACTAACATGGCACTAGTTCATCAACTAGTACTATCATGGCACTAGTGCATCAGCTATTACTAGCATAGCACTAGTGCATCAGCTATTACTGGCATGGTACTAATGCATCAGCTATTACTGGCATGGTACTAATGCATCAGCTATTACTAGCATGGCACTAATGCATCAGCTATTACTAGCATGGTACTAGTGCATCAGCTATTACTAGCATGGAACTAGTGCATCAGCTATTACTAGCTCGGCACTAGTGCATCAGCTATTACTAGCTCGGCACTAGTGCATCAGCTATTACTAGCATGGCACTAATGCATCAGCTATTGCCAGCATGGCACTAATGCATCAGCTATTACTAGCATGGAACTAGTGCATAAGCTATTAATACCATGGCGCTAGTGCATCAGCTATTACTAGCATGGCATTAGTGCATCAGCTATTACTATCATGGTACTAGTGCATCAGCTATTACTAACATGGCACTAGTTCATCAACTATTACTATCATGGCACTAGTGCATCAGCTATTACTAGCATGGCACTAGTGCATCAGCTATTACCAGCATGGTACTAGTGCATCAGCTATTACTATCATGGCACTAGTTCATCAGCTATTACTAGCATGGCACTAGTGCATCAGCTATTACCAGCATGGTACTAGTGCATCAGCTATTACTATCATGGCACTAGTGCATCAGCTATTACTAGCATGGCACTAGTGCATCAGCTATTACTAGCATGGTACTAGTGCATCAGCTATTACTAGCACGGCACTAGTGCATCAGCTATTACTAGCATGGCAATAGTGCATCAGCTATTACTAGCATGGTACTAGTGCATCATCTATTACTAGCATGGTACTAGTGCATCAGCTATTACTATCATGGCACTAGTGCATCAGCTATTACTAGCATGGCACTAGTGCATCAGCTATTACTAGCATGGCACTAGTGCATCAGCTATTACTATCATGGTGCTAGTGCATCAGCTATTACTAGCATGGCACTAGTGCATCAGCTATTACTAGCATGGCACTAGTGCATCAGCTATTACTAGCATGACACTAATGCATCAGCTATTACTAGCATGACACTAGTGCATCAGCTATTACTAGCATGGCACTAGTGCATCAGCTATTACTAGCATGGCACTAGTGCATCAGCTATTACTAGCATGGTACTAGTGCATCAGCTATTACTAGCATGGCACTAGTGCATCAGCAATTACTAGCATGGCAGTAGTGCATCAGCTATTACTAGCATGGTACTAGTGCATCAGCAATTACTAGCATGGTACTAGTGCATCAGCTATTACTAGCATGGCACTAGTGCATCAGCTATTACTAGCATGGCACTAGTGCATCAGCTATTACTATCATGGTGCTAGTGCATCAGCTATTACTAGCATGGCACTAGTGCATCAGCTATTAATAACATGGTACTAGTGCATCAGCTATTACTACCATGGTACTAGTGCATCAGCTATTACTAGCATGGCACTAGTGCATCAGCTATTACTAGCATGACACTAATGCATCAGCTATTACTAGCATGACACTAGTGCATCAGCTATTACTAGCATGACACTAGTGCATCAACTATTACTAACATGGCACTAGTGCATCAGCGATTAATATCATGGCACTAGTGCATCAGCTATTACTAGCATGGTACTAGTGCATCATCTATTACTAGCATGGTACTAGTGCATCAGCTATTACTATCATGGCACTAGTGCATCAGCTATTACTACCATGGTACTAGTGCATCAGCTATTACTAGCATGGCACTAGTGCATCAGCTATTACTAGCATGACACTAATGCATCAGCTATTACTAGCATGACACTAGTGCATCAGCTATTACTAGCATGACACTAGTGCATCAACTATTACTAACATGGCACTAGTGCATCAGCGATTAATATCATGGTGCTAGTGCATCAGCTATTACTAGCATGGCACTAGTGCATCAGCTATTACTAGCATGGCACTAGTGCATCAGCTATTACTAGCATGACACTAATGCATCAGCTATTACTAGCATGACACTAGTGCATCAGCTATTACTAGCATGACACTAGTGCATCAACTATTACTAGCATGGCACTAGTACATCAACTGTTACAAGCATGGTACTAGTGCATCAGCTGTTATTATCATGGCACTAGTGCATCAGCTATTACTAGCATGGTACTAGTGCATCAGCTATTATTAGCATGGCATTAGTGCATCAGCTATTACTATCATGGTACTAGTGCATCAGCTATTACTAACATGGCACTAGTTCATCAACTGTTACTATCATGGCACTAGTGCATCAGCTATTACTAGCATGGCACTAGTGCATCAGCTATTACTAGCATGGCACTAGTGCATCAGCTATTACTAGCATGGTACTAGTGCATCAGCTATTACTAACATGGCACTAGTTCATCAACTATTACTATCATGGCACTAGTGCATCAGCTATTACTAGCATGGCACTAGTGCATCAGCTATTACTAGCATGGCACTAGTGCATCAGCTATTACTAGCATGGTACTAGTGCATCAGCTGTTACTAGCATGGTACTAGTGCATCAGCTATTACTAACATGGCACTAGTGCATCAGCGATTACTATCATGGCACTAGTGCATCAGCTATTACTAGCATGGCACTAGTGCATCAGCTATTACTAGCATGGCCTTAGTGCATCAGCTATTACTAGCATGGTACTAGTGCATCAGCTATTACTAGCATGGTACTAGTGCATCAGCTATTACTATCATGGTACTAGTGCATCAGCTATTACTAACATGGCACTAGTGCATCAGCTATTACTAGCATGGCACTAGTGCATCAGCTATTACTAGCATGGTACTAGTGCATCAACTATTACTAGCTTGGCACTAGTACATCAACTATTACTAGCATGGTACTAGTGCATCAGCTATTACTAGCATGGCACTAGTGCATCAGCTATTACTAGCATGGTACTAGTGCATCAGCTATTACTAGCATGGTACTAGTGCATCAGCTATTGCTATCATGGTACTAGTGCATCAGCTATTACTAACATGGCACTAGTGCATCAGCTATTACTAGCATGGCACTAGTGCATCAGCTATTACTAGCATGGTACTAGTGCATCAGCTATTACTAGCATGGTACTAGTGCATCAGCCATTAATATCATGGTACTAGTGCATCAGCTATTACTAACATGGCACTAGTGCATCAGCTATTACTAGCATGGCACTAGTGCATCAGCTATTACTAGCATGGTACTAGTGTATCAACTATTACTAGCTTGGCACTAGTACATCAACTATTACTAGCATGGTACTAGTGCATCAGCTGTTACTAGCATGGCACTAGTGCATCAGCTATTACTAGCATGGTACTAGTGCATCAGCTATTACTAGCATGGTACTAGTGCATCAGCTATTACTATCATGGTACTAGTGCATCAGCTATTACTAACATGGCACTAGTGCATCAGCTATTACTATCATGGTGCTAGTGCATCAGCTATTACTAGCATGGCACTAGTGCATCAGCTATTACTAGCATGGCACTAGTGCATCAGCTATTACTAGCATGACACTAATGCATCAGCTATTACTAGCATGACACTAGTGCATCAGCTATTACTAGCATGACACTAGTGCATCAACTATTACTAGCATGGTACTAGTGCATCAGCTATTACTAACATGGCACTAGTGCATCAGCTATTACTAGCATGGTACTAGTGCATCAGCTATTACTAGCATGGCACTAGTGCATCAGCTATTACTAGCATGGCACTAGTGAATCATCTATTACTAGCATGGTACTAGTGCATCAGCTATTACTATCTTGGCACTAGTGCATCAGCTATTACTAGCATGGCACTAGTGCCTCATCTATTACTAGCATGGTACTAGTGCATCAGCTATTACTATCATGGCACTAGTGCATCAGCTATTACTAGCCTGGCACTAGTGCATCAGCTATTACTAGCATGGCACTAGTGCATCAGCTATTACTATCATGGTGCTAGTGCATCAGCTATTACTAGCATGGCACTAGTGCATCAGCTATTACTAGCATGGCACTAGTGCATCAGCTATTACTAGCATGACACTAATGCATCAGCTATTACTAGCATGACACTAGTGCATCAGCTATTACTAGCATGACACTAGTGCATCAACTATTACTAGCATGGTACTAGTGCATCAGCTATTACTAACATGGCACTAGTGCATCAGCTATTACTAACATGGCACTAGTGCATCAGCTATTACTAACATGGCACTAGTGCATCAGCTATTACTAACATGGCACTAGTGCATCAGCCATTACTAGCATGGCACTAGTGAATCAGCTATTACTAGCATGGCACTAGTGTATCAGCTATTACTAGCATGGCACTAGTGCATCAGCTATTACTAACATGGCACTAATGCATCAGCTATTACTAGCATGGAACTAGTGCATAAGCTATTAATACCATGGCGCTAGTGCATCAGCTATTACTAGCATGGCATTAGTGCATCAGCTATTACTATCATGGTACTAGTGCATCAGCTATTACTAACATGGCACTAGTTCATCAACTATTACTATCATGGCACTAGTGCATCAGCTATTACTAGCATGGCACTAGTGCATCAGCTATTACTAGCATGGCACTAGTGCATCAGCTATTACTAGCTCGGCACTAGTACATCAGCTATTACTAGCTCGGCACTAGTGCATCAGCTATTACTAGCATGGTACTAGTGCATCAGCTATTACTAGCATGGCACTAGTGCATCAGCTATTACTAGCATGGCACTAGTGCATCAGCTATTACTAGCATGGCATTAGTGGATCAGCTATTACTAGCATGGTACTAGTGCATCAGCTATTACTAGCATGGCACTAGTGCATCAGCTATTACTAGCATGGCACTAGTGCATCAGCTATTACTAGCATGGTACTAGTGCATCAGCTGTTACTAGCATGGCACTAGTGCATCAGCTATTACTAGCATGACACTAGTGCATCAGCTATTACTAGCATGGTACTAGTGCATCAACTATTACTAGCATGGCACTAGTACATCAACTATTACAAGCATGGTACTAGTGCATCAGCTGTTATTATCATGGCACTAGTGCATCAGCTATCACTAGCATGGTACTAGTGCATCAGCTATTACTATCATGGCACTAGTGCATCAGCTATTACTAGCATGGCACTAGTGCATCAGCTATTACTAGCATGGTACTAGTGCATCAGCTATTACTAGCATGGCACTAGTGCATCAGCTATTACTAGCATGGCACTAGTGCATCAGCTATTACTAGCATGGTACTAGTGCATCATCTATTACTAGCATGGTACTAGTGCATCAGCTATTACTATCATGGCACTAGTGCATCAGCTATTACTAGCATGGCACTAGTGCATCAGCTATTACTAGCATGGCACTAGTGCATCAGCTATTACTATCATGGTGCTAGTGCATCAGCTATTACTAGCATGGCACTAGTGCATCAGCTATTACTAGCATGGCACTAGTGCATCAGCTATTACTAGCATGACACTAATGCATCAGCTATTACTAGCATGACACTAGTGCATCAGCTATTACTAGCATGACACTAGTGCATCAACTATTACTAACATGGCACTAGTGCATCAGCGATTACTATCATGGTGCTAGTGCATCAGCTATTACTAGCATGGCACTAGTGCATCAGCTATTACTAGCATGGCACTAGTGCATCAGCTATTACTAGCATGACACTAATGCATCAGCTATTACTAGCATGACACTAGTGCATCAGCTATTACTAGCATGACACTAGTGCATCAACTATTACTAGCATGGCACTAGTACATCAACTGTTACAAGCATGGTACTAGTGCATCAGCTGTTATTATCATGGCACTAGTGCATCAGCTATTACTAGCATGGTACTAGTGCATCAGCTATTAGTAGCATGGCATTAGTGCATCAGCTATTACTATCATGGTACTAGTGCATCAGCTATTACTAACATGGCACTAGTTCATCAACAATTACTATCATGGCACTAGTGCATCAGCTATTACTAGCATGGCACTAGTGCATCAGCTATTACTAGCATGGCACTAGTGCATCAGCTATTACTAGCATGGTACTAGTGCATCAGCTATTACTAACATGGCACTAGTTCATCAACTATTACTATCATGGCACTAGTGCATCAGCTATTACTAGCATGGCACTAGTGCATCAGCTATTACTAGCATGGCACTAGTGCATCAGCTATTACTAGCATGGTACTAGTGCATCAGCTGTTACTAGCATGGTACTAGTGCATCAGCTATTACTAACATGGCACTAGTGCATCAGCGATTACTATCATGGCACTGGTGCATCAGCTATTACTAGCATGGCACTAGTGCATCAGCTATTACTAGCATGGCCTTAGTGCATCAGCTATTACTAGCATGGTACTAGTGCATCAGCTATTACTAGCATGGTACTAGTGCATCAGCTATTACTATCATGGTACTAGTGCATCAGCTATTACTAACATGGCACTAGTGCATCAGCTATTACTAGCATGGCACTAGTGCATCAGCTATTACTAGCATGGTACTAGTGCATCAACTATTACTAGCTTGGCACTAGTACATCAACTATTACTAGCATGGTACTAGTGCATCAGCTATTACTAGCATGGCACTAGTGCATCAGCTATTACTAGCATGGTACTAGTGCATCAGCTATTACTAGCATGGTACTAGTGCATCAGCTATTGCTATCATGGTACTAGTGCATCAGCTATTACTAACATGGCACTAGTGCATCAGCTATTACTAGCATGGCACTAGTGCATCAGCTATTACTAGCATGGTACTAGTGCATCAGCTATTACTAGCATGGTACTAGTGCATCAGCTATTAATATCATGCAACTAGTGCATCAGCTATTACTAACATGGCACTAGTGCATCAGCTATTACTAGCATGGCACTAGTGCATCAGCTATTACTAGCATGGTACTAGTGCATCAACTATTACTAGCTTGGCACTAGTACATCAACTATTACTAGCATGGTACTAGTGCATCAGCTGTTACTAGCATGGCACTAGTGCATCAGCTATTACTAGCATGGTACTAGTGCATCAGCTATTACTAGCATGGTACTAGTGCATCAGCTATTACTATCATGGTACTAGTGCATCAGCTATTACTAACATGGCACTAGTGCATCAGCTATTACTAGCATGGCACTAGTGCGTCAGCTATTACCAGCATGGTACTAGTGCATCAACTATTACTAGCTTGGCACTAGTACATCAACTATTACTAGCATGGTATTAGTGCCTCAGCTATTACTAGCATGGCACTAGTGAATCAGCTATTACTAACATGGTACCAGTGCTTCAGCTATTACTATCACGGCACTAGTGCATCAGCTATTACTAGCATGGCACTAGTGCATCAGCTATTACTAGCATGGTACTAGTGCATCAGCTATTACTAGCATGGTACTAGTGCATCAGCTATTACTAGCATGGTACTAGTTAATCAGCTATTACTAGCATGGCGCTAGTGCATCAGCTATTACTAGCATGACACTAGTGCATCAGCTATCACTAGCATGGCACTAGTGCATCAGCTGTTACTAGCATGGTACTAGTGCATCAGCTATTACTAACATGGCACTAGTGCATCAGCTATTACTAGCATGGTACTAGTGCATCAGCTATTACTAGCATGGTACTAGTGCATCAGCTATTACTAGCATGGCACTAGTGCATCAGCTATTACTAGCATGGCACTAGTGCATCATCTATTACTAGCATGGTACTAGCGCATCAGCTATTACTATCTTGGCACTAGTGCATCAGCTATTACTAGCATGGTACTAGTGCATCAGCTATTACTTGCATGGCACTAGTACATCAACTATTACAAGCATGGTACTAGTGCATCAGCTGTTATTATCATGGCACTAGTGCATCAGCTATTACTAGCATGGTACTAGTGCAACAGCTATTACTATCATGGTACTAGTGCATCAGCGATTACTAACATGGTACTAGTGCATCAGCGATTACTAGCATGGTACTAGTGCATCATCTATTACTAGCATGGTACTAGTGCATCAGCTATTACTAGCATGGCACTAGTGCATCAGCTATTACTAGCATGGTACTAGTGCATCAGCTATTACTAGCATGGCACTAGTGCATCAGCTATTACTAGCATGGCACTAGTGCATCAGCTATTACTAGCATGGTACTAGTGCATCATCTATTACTAGCATGGTACTAGTGCATCAGCTATTACTATCATGGCACTAGTGCATCAGCTATTACTAGCATGGCACTAGTGCATCAGCTATTACTAGCATGGCACTAGTGCATCAGCTGTTACTATCATGGTGCTAGTGCATCAGCTATTACTAGCATGGCACTAGTGCATCAGCTATTACTAGCATGGCACTAGTGCATCAGCTATTACTAGCATGACACTAATGCATCAGCTATTACTAGCATGACACTAGTGCATCAGCTATTACTAGCATGGCACTAGTGCATCAGCTATTACTAGCATGGCACTAGTGCATCATCTATTACTAGCATGGTACTAGTGCATCAGCTATTACTATCTTGGCACTAGTGCATCAGCTGTTACTATCATGGTACTAGTGCATGAGCTATTACTAGCATGGCACTAGTGCATCAGCTATTACTATCATGGTGCTAGTGCATCAGCTATTACTAGCATGGCACTAGTGCATCAGCTATTACTAGCATGGCACTAGTGCATCATCTATTACTAGCATGGTACTAGTGCATCAGCTATTACTATCTTGGCACTAGTGCATCAGCTATTACTATCATGGTACTAGTGCATGAGCTATTACTAGCATGGCACTAGTGCATCAGCTATTACTATCATGGTGCTAGTGCATCAGCTATTACTTGCATGGCACTAGTACATCAACTATTACTAGCATGGTACTAGTGCATCAGCTATTACTATCATGGCACTAGTGCATCAGCTATTACTAGCATGGCACTAGTGCATCAGCTATTACTAGCATGGCACTAGTGCATCAGCTATTACTATCATGGTGCTAGTGCATCAGCTATTACTAGCATGGCACTAGTGCATCAGCTATTACTAGCATGGCACTAGTGCATCAGCTATTACTAGCATGACACTAATGCATCAGCTATTACTAGCATGACACTAGTGCATCAGCTATTACTAGCATGGCACTAGTGCATCAGCTATTACTAGCATGGTACTAGTGCATCAGCTATTAATATCATGGTACTAGTGCATCAGCTATTACTAGGATGGCACTAGTGCATCAGCTATTACTAGCATGGCACTAGTGCATCAGCTATTACTATCATGGTGCTAGTGCATCAGCTATTACTAGCATGGCACTAGTGCATCAGCTATTACTAGCATGGCACTAGTGCATCAGCTATTACTAGCATGACACTAATGCATCAGCTATTACTAGCATGACACTAGTGCATCAGCTATTACTAGCATGGCACTAGTGCATCAGCTATTACTAGCATGGCACTAGTGCATCATCTATTACTAGCATGGTACTAGTGCATCAGCGATTACTATCTTGGCACTAGTGCATCAGCTATTACTATCATGGTACTAGTGCATGAGCTATTACTAGCATGGCACTAGTGCATCAGCTATTACTAGCATGGCACTAGTGCATCAGCTATTACTAGCATGACACTAATGCATCAGCTATTACTAGCATGACACTAGTGCATCAGCTATTACTAGCATGACACTAGTGCATCAACTATTACTAACATGGCACTAGTGCATCAGCGATTAATATCATGGTGCTAGTGCATCAGCTATTACTAGCATGGCACTAGTGCATCAGCTATTACTAGCATGGCACTAGTGCATCAGCTATTACTAGCATGACACTAATGCATCAGCTATTACTAGCATGACACTAGTGCATCAGCTATTACTAGCATGACACTAGTGCATCAACTATTACTAGCATGGCACTAGTACATCAACTGTTACAAGCATGGTACTAGTGCATCAGCTGTTATTATCATGGCACTAGTGCATCAGCTATTACTAGCATGGTACTAGTGCATCAGCTATTATTAGCATGGCATTAGTGCATCAGCTATTACTATCATGGTACTAGTGCATCAGCTATTACTAACATGGCACTAGTTCATCAACTGTTACTATCATGGCACTAGTGCATCAGCTATTACTAGCATGGCACTAGTGCATCAGCTATTACTAGCATGGCACTAGTGCATCAGCTATTACTAGCATGGTACTAGTGCATCAGCTATTACTAACATGGCACTAGTTCATCAACTATTACTATCATGGCACTAGTGCATCAGCTATTACTAGCATGGCACTAGTGCATCAGCTATTACTAGCATGGCACTAGTGCATCAGCTATTACTAGCATGGTACTAGTGCATCAGCTGTTACTAGCATGGTACTAGTGCATCAGCTATTACTAACATGGCACTAGTGCATCAGCGATTACTATCATGGCACTAGTGCATCAGCTATTACTAGCATGGCACTAGTGCATCAGCTATTACTAGCATGGCCTTAGTGCATCAGCTATTACTAGCATGGTACTAGTGCATCAGCTATTACTAGCATGGTACTAGTGCATCAGCTATTACTATCATGGTACTAGTGCATCAGCTATTACTAACATGGCACTAGTGCATCAGCTATTACTAGCATGGCACTAGTGCATCAGCTATTACTAGCATGGTACTAGTGCATCAACTATTACTAGCTTGGCACTAGTACATCAACTATTACTAGCATGGTACTAGTGCATCAGCTATTACTAGCATGGCACTAGTGCATCAGCTATTACTAGCATGGTACTAGTGCATCAGCTATTACTAGCATGGTACTAGTGCATCAGCTATTGCTATCATGGTACTAGTGCATCAGCTATTACTAACATGGCACTAGTGCATCAGCTATTACTAGCATGGCACTAGTGCATCAGCTATTACTAGCATGGTACTAGTGCATCAGCTATTACTAGCATGGTACTAGTGCATCAGCCATTAATATCATGGTACTAGTGCATCAGCTATTACTAACATGGCACTAGTGCATCAGCTATTACTAGCATGGCACTAGTGCATCAGCTATTACTAGCATGGTACTAGTGCATCAACTATTACTAGCTTGGCACTAGTACATCAACTATTACTAGCATGGTACTAGTGCATCAGCTGTTACTAGCATGGCACTAGTGCATCAGCTATTACTAGCATGGTACTAGTGCATCAGCTATTACTAGCATGGTACTAGTGCATCAGCTATTACTATCATGGTACTAGTGCATCAGCTATTACTAACATGGCACTAGTGCATCAGCTATTACTATCATGGTGCTAGTGCATCAGCTATTACTAGCATGGCACTAGTGCATCAGCTATTACTAGCATGGCACTAGTGCATCAGCTATTACTAGCATGACACTAATGCATCAGCTATTACTAGCATGACACTAGTGCATCAGCTATTACTAGCATGACACTAGTGCATCAACTATTACTAGCATGGTACTAGTGCATCAGCTATTACTAACATGGCACTAGTGCATCAGCTAATACTAGCATGGTACTAGTGCATCAGCTATTACTAGCATGGCACTAGTGCATCAGCTATTACTAGCATGGCACTAGTGAATCATCTATTACTAGCATGGTACTAGTGCATCAGCTATTACTATCTTGGCACTAGTGCATCAGCTATTACTAGCATGGCACTAGTGCCTCATCTATTACTAGCATGGTACTAGTGCATCAGCTATTACTATCATGGCACTAGTGCATCAGCTATTACTAGCCTGGCACTAGTGCATCAGCTATTACTAGCATGGCACTAGTGCATCAGCTATTACTATCATGGTGCTAGTGCATCAGCTATTACTAGCATGGCACTAGTGCATCAGCTATTACTAGCATGGCACTAGTGCATCAGCTATTACTAGCATGACACTAATGCATCAGCTATTACTAGCATGACACTAGTGCATCAGCTATTACTAGCATGACACTAGTGCATCAACTATTACTAGCATGGTACTAGTGCATCAGCTATTACTAACATGGCACTAGTGCATCAGCTATTACTAACATGGCACTAGTGCATCAGCTATTACTAACATGGCACTAGTGCATCAGCTATTACTAACATGGCACTAGTGCATCAGCCATTACTAGCATGGCACTAGTGAATCAGCTATTACTAGCATGGCACTAGTGTATCAGCTATTACTAGCATGGCACTAGTGCATCAGCTATTACTAACATGGCACTAATGCATCAGCTATTACTAGCATGGAACTAGTGCATAAGCTATTAATACCATGGCGCTAGTGCATCAGCTATTACTAGCATGGCATTAGTGCATCAGCTATTACTATCATGGTACTAGTGCATCAGCTATTACTAACATGGCACTAGTTCATCAACTATTACTATCATGGCACTAGTGCATCAGCTATTACTAGCATGGCACTAGTGCATCAGCTATTACTAGCATGGCACTTGTGCATCAGCTATTACTAGCTCGGCACTAGTACATCAGCTATTACTAGCTCGGCACTAGTGCATCAGCTATTACTAGCATGGTACTAGTGCATCAGCTATTACTAGCATGGCACTAGTGCATCAGCTATTACTAGCATGGCACTAGTGCATCAGCTATTACTAGCATGGCACTAGTGCATCAGCTATTACTAGCATGGCATTAGTGGATCAGCTATTACTAGCATGGTACTAGTGCATCAGCTATTACTAGCATGGCACTAGTGCATCAGCTATTACTAGCATGGCACTAGTGCATCAGCTATTACTAGCATGGTACTAGTGCATCAGCTGTTACTAGCATGGCACTAGTGCATCAGCTATTACTAGCATGACACTAGTGCATCAGCTATTACTAGCATGGTACTAGTGCATCAACTATTACTAGCATGGCACTAGTACATCAACTATTACAAGCATGGTACTAGTGCATCAGCTGTTATTATCATGGCACTAGTGCATCAGCTATCACTAGCATGGTACTAGTGCATCAGCTATTACTAGCATGGCACTAGTGCATCAGCTATTACTAGCATGGTACTAGTGCATCAGCTATTACTATCTTGGCACTAGTGCATCAGCTATTACTATCATGGTACTAGTGCATGAGCTATTACTAGCATGGCACTAGTGCATCAGCTATTACTATCATGGTGCTAGTGCATCAGCTATTACTAGCATGGCACTAGTGCATCAGCTATTACTAGCATGGCACTAGTGCATCATCTATTACTAGCATGGTACTAGTGCATCAGCTATTACTATCTTGGCACTAGTGCATCAGCTATTACTATCATGGTACTAGTGCATGAGCTATTACTAGCATGGCACTAGTGCATCAGCTATTACTATCATGGTGCTAGTGCATCAGCTATTACTTGCATGGCACTAGTACATCAACTATTACTAGCATGGTACTAGTGCATCAGCTATTACTATCATGGCACTAGTGCATCAGCTATTACTAGCATGGCACTAGTGCATCAGCTATTACTAGCATGGCACTAGTGCATCAGCTATTACTATCATGGTGCTAGTGCATCAGCTATTACTAGCATGGCACTAGTGCATCAGCTATTACTAGCATGGCACTAGTGCATCAGCTATTACTAGCATGACACTAATGCATCAGCTATTACTAGCATGACACTAGTGCATCAGCTATTACTAGCATGGCACTAGTGCATCAGCTATTACTAGCATGGTACTAGTGCATCAGCTATTAATATCATGGTACTAGTGCATCAGCTATTACTAGGATGGCACTAGTGCATCAGCTATTACTAGCATGGCACTAGTGCATCAGCTATTACTATCATGGTGCTAGTGCATCAGCTATTACTAGCATGGCACTAGTGCATCAGCTATTACTAGCATGGCACTGGTGCATCAGCTATTACTAGCATGACACTAATGCATCAGCTATTACTAGCATGACACTAGTGCATCAGCTATTACTAGCATGGCACTAGTGCATCAGCTATTACTAGCATGGCACTAGTGCATCATCTATTACTAGCATGGTACTAGTGCATCAGCTATTACTATCTTGGCACTAGTGCATCAGCTATTACTATCATGGTACTAGTGCATGAGCTATTACTAGCATGGCACTAGTGCATCAGCTATTACTAGCATGGCACTAGTGCATCAGCTATTACTAGCATGACACTAATGCATCAGCTATTACTAGCATGACACTAGTGCATCAGCTATTACTAGCATGACACTAGTGCATCAACTATTACTAACATGGCACTAGTGCATCAGCGATTAATATCATGGTGCTAGTGCATCAGCTATTACTAGCATGGCACTAGTGCATCAGCTATTACTAGCATGGCACTAGTGCATCAGCTATTACTAGCATGACACTAATGCATCAGCTATTACTAGCATGACACTAGTGCATCAGCTATTACTAGCATGACACTAGTGCATCAACTATTACTAGCATGGCACTAGTACATCAACTGTTACAAGCATGGTACTAGTGCATCAGCTGTTATTATCATGGCACTAGTGCATCAGCTATTACTAGCATGGTACTAGTGCATCAGCTATTATTAGCATGGCATTAGTGCATCAGCTATTACTATCATGGTACTAGTGCATCAGCTATTACTAACATGGCACTAGTTCATCAACTGTTACTATCATGGCACTAGTGCATCAGCTATTACTAGCATGGCACTAGTGCATCAGCTATTACTAGCATGGCACTAGTGCATCAGCTATTACTAGCATGGTACTAGTGCATCAGCTATTACTAACATGGCACTAGTTCATCAACTATTACTATCATGGCACTAGTGCATCAGCTATTACTAGCATGGCACTAGTGCATCAGCTATTACTAGCATGGCACTAGTGCATCAGCTATTACTAGCATGGTACTAGTGCATCAGCTGTTACTAGCATGGTACTAGTGCATCAGCTATTACTAACATGGCACTAGTGCATCAGCGATTACTATCATGGCACTAGTGCATCAGCTATTACTAGCATGGCACTAGTGCATCAGCTATTACTAGCATGGCCTTAGTGCATCAGCTATTACTAGCATGGTACTAGTGCATCAGCTATTACTAGCATGGTACTAGTGCATCAGCTATTGCTATCATGGTACTAGTGCATCAGCTATTACTAACATGGCACTAGTGCATCAGCTATTACTAGCGTGGCACTAGTGCATCAGCTATTACTAGCATGGTACTAGTGCATCAGCTATTACTAGCATGGTACTAGCGCATCAGCTATTAATATCATGCAACTAGTGCATCAGCTATTACTAACATGGCACTAGTGCATCAGCTATTACTAGCATGGCACTAGTGCATCAGCTATTACTAGCATGGTACTAGTGCATCAACTATTACTAGCTTGGCACTAGTACATCAACTATTACTAGCATGGTACTAGTGCATCAGCTGTTACTAGCGTGGCACTAGTGCATCAGCTATTACTAGCATGGTACTAGTGCATCAGCTATTACTAGCATGGTACTAGTGCATCAGCTATTACTATCATGGTACTAGTGCATCAGCTATTACTAACATGGCACTAGTGCATCAGCTATTACTAGCATGGCACTAGTGCGTCAGCTATTACCAGCATGGTACTAGTGCATCAACTATTACTAGCTTGGCACTAGTACATCAACTATTACTAGCATGGTATTAGTGCATCAGCTATAACTAGCATGGTACTAGTGCATCAGCTATTACTAGCATGGTACTAGTGCATCAGCTATAACTAGCATGGTACTAGTGCATCAGCTATTACTAGCATGGTACTAGTGCATCAGCTATTACCAGCATAGCACTAGTGCCTCAGCTATTACTAGCATGGCACTAGTGCATCAGCTATTACTAACATGGTACCAGTGCATCAGCTATTACTATCACGGCACTGGTGCATCAGCTATTACTAGCATGGTACTAGTGCATCAGCTATTACTAGCATGGTACTAGTGCATCAGCTATTACTAGCATGGTACTAGTGCATCAGCTATTACTAGCATGGTACTAGTTCATCAGCTATTACTAGCATGGCGCTAGTGCATCAGCTATTACTAGCATGACACTAGTGCATCAGCTATCACTAGCATGGCACTAGTGCATCAGCTGTTACTAGCATGGTACTAGTGCATCAGCTATTACTAACATGGCACTAGTGCATCAGCTATTACTAGCATGGTACTAGTGCATCAGCTATTACTAGCATGGTACTAGTGCATCAGCTATAACTAGCATGGTACTAGTGCATCAGCTATTACTAGCATGGTACTAGTGCATCAGCTATTACCAGCATAGCACTAGTGCCTCAGCTATTACTAGCATGGCACTAGTGAATCAGCTATTACTAACATGGTACCAGTGCTTCAGCTATTACTATCACGGCACTAGTGCATCAGCTATTACTAGCATGGCACTAGTGCATCAGCTATTACTAGCATGGTACTAGTGCATCAGCTATTACTAGCATGGTACTAGTGCATCAGCTATTACTAGCATGGTACTAGTTCATCAGCTATTACTAGCATGGCGCTAGTGCATCAGCTATTACTAGCATGACACTAGTGCATCAGCTATCACTAGCATGGCACTAGTGCATCAGCTGTTACTAGCATGGTACTAGTGCATCAGCTATTACTAACATGGCACTAGTGCATCAGCTATTACTAGCATGGTACTAGTGCATCAGCTATTACTAGCATGGTACTAGTGCATCAGCTATTACTAGCATGGCACTAGTGCATCAGCTATTACTAGCATGGCACTAGTGCATCATCTATTACTAGCATGGTACTAGCGCATCAGCTATTACTATCTTGGCACTAGTGCATCAGCTCATACTAGCATGGTACTAGTGCATCAGCTATTACTTGCATGGCACTAGTACATCAACTATTACAAGCATGGTACTAGTGCATCAGCTGTTATTATCATGGCACTATTGCATCAGCTATTACTAGCATGGTACTAGTGCAACAGCTATTACTATCATGGCACTAGTGCATCAGCTATTACTAGCATGGCACTAGTGCATCAGCTATTACTAGCATGGTACTAGTGCATCAGCTATTACTAGCATGGCACTAGTGCATCAGCTATTACTAGCATGGCACTAGTGCATCAGCTATTACTAGCATGGTACTAGTGCATCATCTATTACTAGCATGGTACTAGTGCATCAGCTATTACTATCATGGCACTAGTGCATCAGCTATTACTAGCATGGCACTAGTGCATCAGCTATTACTAGCATGGCACTAGTGCATCAGCTATTACTATCATGGTGCTAGTGCATCAGCTATTACTAGCATGGCACTAGTGCATCAGCTATTACTAGCATGGCACTAGTGCATCAGCTATTACTAGCATGACACTAATGCATCAGCTATTACTAGCATGACACTAGTGCATCAGCTATTACTAGCATGGCACTAGTGCATCAGCTATTACTAGCATGGCACTAGTGCATCATCTATTACTAGCATGGTACTAGTGCATCAGCTATTACTATCTTGGCACTAGTGCATCAGCTATTACTATCATGGTACTAGTGCATGAGCTATTACTAGCATGGCACTAGTGCATCAGCTATTACTATCATGGTGCTAGTGCATCAGCTATTACTAGCATGGCACTAGTGCATCAGCTATTACTAGCATGGCACTAGTGCATCATCTATTACTAGCATGGTACTAGTGCATCAGCTATTACTATCTTGGCACTAGTGCATCAGCTATTACTATCATGGTACTAGTGCATGAGTTATTACTAGCATGGCACTAGTGCATCAGCTATTACTATCATGGTGCTAGTGCATCAGCTATTACTTGCATGGCACTAGTACATCAACTATTACTAGCATGGTACTAGTGCATCAGCTATTACTATCATGGCACTAGTGCATCAGCTATTACTAGCATGGCACTAGTGCATCAGCTATTACTAGCATGGCACTAGTGCATCAGCTATTACTATCATGGTGCTAGTGCATCAGCTATTACTAGCATGGCACTAGTGCATCAGCTATTACTAGCATGGCACTAGTGCATCAGCTATTACTAGCATGACACTAATGCATCAGCTATTACTAGCATGACACTAGTGCATCAGCTATTACTAGCATGGCACTAGTGCATCAGCTATTACTAGCATGGTACTAGTGCATCAGCTATTAATATCATGGTACTAGTGCATCAGCTATTACTAGGATGGCACTAGTGCATCAGCTATTACTAGCATGGCACTAGTGCATCAGCTATTACTATCATGGTGCTAGTGCATCAGATATTACTAGCATGGCACTAGTGCATCAGCTATTACTAGCATGGCACTAGTGCATCAGCTATTACTAGAATGACACTAATGCATCAGCTATTACTAGCATGACACTAGTGCATCAGCTATTACTAGCATGGCACTAGTGCATCAGCTATTACTAGCATGGCACTAGTGCATCATCTATTACTAGCATGGTACTAGTGCATCAGCTATTACTATCTTGGCACTAGTGCATCAGCTATTACTATCATGGTACTAGTGCATGAGCTATTACTAGCATGGCACTAGTGCATCAGCTATTACTATCATGGTGCTAGTGCATCAGCTATTACTAGCATGGCACTAGTGCATCAGCTATTACTAGCATGGCACTAGTGCATCAGCTATTACTAGCATGACACTAGTGCATGAGCTATTACTAGCATGGCACTAGTGCATCAGCTATTACTATCATGGTGCTAGTGCATCAGCTATTACTAGCATGGCACTAGTGCATCAGCTATTACTAGCATGGCACTAGTGCATCAGCTATTACTAGCATGACACTAATGCATCAGCTATTACTAGCATGACACTAGTGCATGCGCTATTACTAGCATGACACTAGTGCATCAACTATTACTAGCATGGTACTAGTGCATCAGCTATAACTAACATGGCACTAGTGCATCAGCTATTACTAACATGGCACTAGTGCATCAGCTATTACTAACATGGCACTAGTGCATCAGCTATTACTAACATGGCACTAGTGCATCAGCTATTACTAGCATGGCACTAGTGAATCAGCTATTACTAGCATGGCACTAGTGTATCAGCTATTACTAACATGGTACTAGTGCATCAACTATTACTAGCATGGTACTAGTGCATCAGCTATTACTAGCATGGCACTAGTGCATCAGCTATTACGAGCATGGCACTAGTGCATCAGCTATTAATATCATGGCACTAGTGCATCAGCTATTACTAGCATGGTACTAGTGCATCAGCTATTACTAACATGGCACTAGTGCATCAGCTATTACTAACATGGCACTGGTGTATCAGCTATTACTAACATGGTACTAGTGCATCAACTATTACTAGCATGGTACTAGTGCATCAGCTATTACTAGCATGGCACTAGTGCATCAGCTATTACTAGCATGGCACTAGTGCATCAGCTATTACTAGCATGGTACTAGTGCATCAACTATTACTAGCTTGGTACTAGTGCATCAGCTACTATTAACATGGTACTAGTGCATCAGCTATTACTAGCATGGCACTAGTGCATCAGCTATTACTAACATGGCACTAGTTCATCAGCTATTACTAGCATGGCACTAGTGCATCAGCTATTACTAACATGGCACTAGTGCATCAGCTATTACTAACATGGCACTAGTGCATCAGCTATTACTAACATGGTACCAGTGCGTCAGCTATTACTATCACGGCACTAGTGCATCAGCTATTACTAGCATGGTACTAGTGCATCAGCTATTACTAGCATGGTACTAGTGGATCAGCTATTACTAGCATGGTACTAGTGCATCAGCTATTACTAACATGGTACTAGTTCATCAGCTATTACTATCATGGTACTAGTGCATCATCTATTACTAGCATGACACTAGTGCATCAGCTATTAATATCATGGCACTAGTGCATCAGCTATTACTAGCATGGTACTAGTGCATCAGCTATTACTAGCTCGGCACTAGTGCATCAGCTATTACTAGCATGGCACTAATGCATCAGCTATTACTAGCATGGTACTAGTGCATCAGCTATTACTAGCATGGCACTAATGCATCAGCTATTACTAGCATGGTACTAGTGCATCAGCTATTACTAGCATGGTACTAGTTCATCAGCTATTACTAGCATGGCACTAGTGCATCAGCTATTACTAGCATGGTACTAGTGCATCAGCTATTACTAGCGTAGCTCTATTGCATCAGCTATTACTAACATGGCACTAGTGCATCAGCTATTACTAGCATGGTACTAGTGAATCAGCTATGACTATCATGGTACTAGTGCATCAGCTATTATTAGCATGGCACTAGTGCATCAGCTATTACTAACATGGCACTAGTGCATCAGCTATTACTAACATGGTACTAGTGCATCAGCTATTACTATCACGGCACTAGTGCATCAGCTATTACTAGCATGGTACTAGTGCATCAGCTATTACTAGCATGACATTAGTGCATCAGCTATTACTAGCATGACACTAGGGCATCAGCTATTAATATCACGGCACTAGTGCATCAGCTACTACTAGCATGGCACTAGTTCATAAGCTATTACTAACATGGCACTAGTTCATCAGCTATCACTAGCATGGCACTAGTGCATCAGCTATTACTAGCATGGCACTAGTGCATCAGCTATTACTAACATGGCACTAGTGCATCAGCTATTACTAACATGGCACTAGTGCATCAGCTATTACTAACACGGTACTAGTGCATCAGCTATTACTATCACGGCACTAGTGCATCAACTATTACTAGCATGGCACTAGTGCATCAGCTATTACTAGCATGACACTAGTGCATCAGCTGTTACTAGCATGGTACTAGTGCATCAGCTATTACTAGCATGGCACTAGTGCATCAGCTATTACTAGCATGGTACTAGTGCATCAGCTATTACTAACATGGCACTAGTGCATCAGCTATTACTAGCATGGCACTAGTGTATCAGCTATTACTAGCATGACACTAGTGCATCAGCTATTAATATCATGGCACTAGTGCATCAGCTATCACTAGCATGGTACTAGTGCATCAGCTATTACTAACATGACACTAGTGCATCAGCTATTACTAACATGACACCAGTGCATCAGCTATTACTATCACGGCACTAGTGGATCAGCTATTACTATCATGGCACTAGTGCATCAGCTATTACTAGCATGGTACTAGTGCATCAGCTATTACTAACATTGCACTAGTGCATCAACTATTACTAGCATGGTACTAGTGCATCAGCTATTACTAACATGGCACTAGTGCATCAGCTATTACTAGCATGGTACTAGTGCATCAGCTATTACTAACATGGCACTAGTTCATCAACTATTACTATCATGGCACTAGTGCATCAGCTATTAATAGCATAGCACTAGTGCATCAGCTATTACTGGCCTGGTACTAATGCATCAGCTATTACTGGCATGGTACTAATGCATCAGCTATAACTAGCATGGCACTAATGCATCAGCTATTACTAGCATGGTACTAGTGCATCAGCTATTACTAGCATGGAACTAGTGCATCAGCTATTACTAGCTCGGCACTAGTGCATCAGCTATTACTAGCTCAGCAATAGTGCATCAGCTATTACTAGCATGGCACTAATGCATCAGCTATTACTAGCATGGCACTAATGCATCAGCTATTACTAGCATGGAACTAGTGCATAAGCTATTAATACCATGGCGCTAGTGCATCAGCTATTACTAGCATGGCATTAGTGCATCAGCTGTTACTATCATGGTACTAGTGCATCAGCTATTACTAACATGGCACTTGTTCATCAACTATTACTATCATGGCACTAGTGCATCAGCTATTACTAGCATGGCACTAGTGCATCAGCTATTACTAGCATGGCACTAGTGCATCAGCTATTACTAGCATGGTACTAGTGCATCAGCTATTACTAACATGGCACTAGTGCATCAGCTATTACTAGCATGGCACTAGTGCATCAGCTATTAATAACATGGCACTAGTGCATCAGCTATTACTAGCATGGTACTAGTGCATCAGCTATTACTAACATGGCACTAGTGCATCAGCTATTACTAGCATGGCACTAGTGCATCAGCTATTACTAGCATGGCACTAGTGCATCAGCTATTACTAGCATGGCATTAGTGGATCAGCAATTACTAGCATGGTACTAGTGCATCAGCTATTACTAGCAAGGCACTAGTGCATCAGCTATTACTAGCATGGCACTAGTGCATCAGCTATTACTAGCATGGTACTAGTGCATCAGCTGTTACTAGCATGGCACTAGTGCATCAGCTATTACTAGCATGGTACTAGTGCATCAACTATTACTAGCATGGCACTAGTACATCAACTATTAGAAGCATGGTACTAGTGCATCAGCTGTTATTATCATGGCACTAGTGCATCAGCTATTACTAGCATGGTACTAGTGCAACAGCTATTACTATCATGGCACTAGTGCATCAGCTATTACTAGCATGGCACTAGTGCATCAGCTATTACTAGCATGGTACTAGTGCATCAGCTATTACTAGCATGGCACTAGTGCATCAGCTATTACTAGCATGGCACTAGTGCATCAGCTATTACTAGCATGGTACTAGTGCATCATCTATTACTAGCATGGTACTAGTGCATCAGCTATTACTATCATGGCACTAGTGCATCAGCTATTACTAGCATGGCACTAGTGCATCAGCTATTACTAGCATGGCACTAGTGCATCAGCTATTACTATCATGGTGCTAGTGCATCAGCTATTACTAGCATGGCACTAGTGCATCAGCTATTACTAGCATGGCACTAGTGCATCAGCTATTACTAGCATGACACTAATGCATCAGCTATTACTAGCATGACACTAGTGCATCAGCTATTACTAGCATGGCACTAGTGCATCAGCTATTACTAGCATGGCACTAGTGCATCATCTATTACTAGCATGGTACTAGTGCATCAGCTATTACTATCTTGGCACTAGTGCATCAGCTATTACTAGCATGGTACTAGTGCATCAGCTATTACTAGCATGGCACTAGTGCATCATCTATTACTAGCATGGTACTAGTGCATCAGCTATTACTATCATGGCACTAGTGCATCAGCTATTACTAGCATGGCACTAGTGCATGAGCTATTACTAGCATGGCACTAGTGCATCAGCTATTACTATCATGGTGCTAGTGCATCAGCTATTACTAGCATGGCACTAGTGCATCAGCTATTACTAGCATGGCACTAGTGCATCAGCTATTACTAGCATGACGCTAATGCATCAGCTATTACTAGCATGACACTAGTGCATGCGCTATTACTAGCATGACACTAGTGCATCAACTATTACTAGCATGGTACTAGTGCATCAGCTATTACTAACATGGCACTAGTGCATCAGCTATTACTAACATGGCACTAGTGCATCAGCTATTACTAACATGGCACTAGTGCATCAGCTATTACTAACATGGCACTAGTGCATCAGCTATTACTAGCATGGCACTAGTGAATCAGCTATTACTAGCATGGCACTAGTGTATCAGCTATTACTAACATGGTACTAGTGCATCAACTATTACTAGCATGGTACTAGTGCATCAGCTATTACTAGCATGGCACTAGTGCATCAGCTATTACGAGCATGGCACTAGTGCATCAGCTATTAATATCATGGCACTAGTGCATCAGCTATTACTAGCATGGTACTAGTGCATCAGCTATTACTAACATGGCACTAGTGCATCAGCTATTACTAACATGGCACTGGTGTATCAGCTATTACTAACATGGTACTAGTGCATCAACTATTACTAGCATGGTACTAGTGCATCAGCTATTACTAGCATGGCACTAGTGCATCAGCTATTACTAGCATGGCACTAGTGCTTCAGCTATTACTAGCATGGTACTAGTGCATCAACTATTACTAGCTTGGTACTAGTGCATCAGCTACTATTAACATGGTACTAGTGCATCAGCTATTACTAGCATGGCACTAATGCATCAGCTATTACTAACATGGCACTAGTTCATCAGCTATTACTAGCATGGCACTAGTGCATCAGCTATTACTAACATGGCACTAGTGCATCAGCTATTACTAACATGGTACCAGTGCGTCAGCTATTACTATCACGGCACTAGTGCATCAGCTATTACTAGCATGGTACTAGTGCATCAGCTATTACTAGCATGGTACTAGTGGATCAGCTATTACTAGCATGGTACTAGTGCATCAGCTATTACTAACATGGTACTAGTGCATCAGCTATTACTATCATGGTACTAGTGCATCATCTATTACTAGCATGACACTAGTGCATCAGCTATTAATATCATGGCACTAGTGCATCAGCTATTACTAGCATGGTACTAGTGCATCAGCTATTACTAGCTCGGCACTAGTGCATCAGCTATTACTAGCATGGCACTAATGCATCAGCTATTACTAGCATGGTACTAGTGCATCAGCTATTACTAGCATGGCACTAATGCATCAGCTATTACTAGCATGGTACTAGTGCATCAGCTATTACTAGCATGGTACTAGTTCATCAGCTATTACTAGCATGGCACTAGTGCATCAGCTATTACTAGCATGGTACTAGTGCATCAGCTATTACTAGCGTAGCTCTATTGCATCAGCTATTACTAACATGGTACTAGTGAATCAGCTATGACTATCATGGTACTAGTGCATCAGCTATTATTAGCATGGCACTAGTGCATCAGCTATTACTAACATGGCACTAGTGCATCAGCTATTACTAACATGGTACTAGTGCATCAGCTATTACTATCACGGCACTAGTGCATCAGCTATTACTAGCATGGTACTAGTGAATCAGCTATTACTAGCATGACATTAGTGCATCAGCTATTACTAGCATGACACTAGGGCATCAGCTATTAATATCACGGCACTAGTGCATCAGCTATTACTAGCATGGCACTAGTTCATAAGCTATTACTAACATGGCACTAGTTCATCAGCTATCACTAGCATGGCACTAGTGCATCAGCTATTACTAGCAGGGCACTAGTGCATCAGCTATTACTAACATGGCACTAGTGCATCAGCTATTACTAACATGGCACTAGTGCATCAGCTATTACTAACACGGTACTAGTGCATCAGCTATTACTATCACGGCACTAGTGCATCAACTATTACTAGCATGGCACTAGTGCATCAGCTATTACTAGCATGACACTAGTGCATCAGCTGTTACTAGCATGGTACTAGTGCATCAGCTATTACTAGCATGGCACTAGTGCATCAGCTATTACTAGCATGGTACTAGTGCATCAGCTATTACTAACATGGCACTAGTGCATCAGCTATTACTAGCATGGCACTAGTGCATCAGCTATTACTAGCATGACACTAGTGCATCAGCTATTAATATCATGGCACTAGTGCATCAGCTATCACTAGCATGGTACTAGTGCATCAGCTATTACTAACATGACACTAGTGCATCAGCTATTACTAACATGACACCAGTGCATCAGCTATTACTATCACGGCACTAGTGGATCAGCTATTACTATCATGGCACTAGTGCATCAGCTATTACTAGCATGGTACTAGTGCATCAGCTATTACTAACATGGCACTAGTGCATCAGCTATTACTAGCATGGTACTAGTGCATCAGCTATTACTAACATGGCACTAGTGCATCAGCTATTACTAGCATGGTACTAGTGCATCAGCTGTTACTAGCATGGCACTAGTGCATCAGCTATTACTAGCATGGTACTAGTGCATCAACTATTACTAGCATGGCACTAGTACATCAACTATTAGAAGCATGGTACTAGTGCATCAGCTGTTATTATCATGGCACTAGTGCATCAGCTATTACTAGCATGGTACTAGTGCAACAGCTATTACTATCATGGCACTAGTGCATCAGCTATTACTAGCATGGCACTAGTGCATCAGCTATTACTAGCATGGTACTAGTGCATCAGCTGTTACTAGCATGGCACTAGTGCATCAGCTATTACTAGCATGGTACTAGTGCATCAACTATTACTAGCATGGCACTAGTACATCAACTATTAGAAGCATGGTACTAGTGCATCAGCTGTTATTATCATGGCACTAGTGCATCAGCTATTACTAGCATGGTACTAGTGCAACAGCTATTACTATCATGGCACTAGTGCATCAGCTATTACTAGCATGGCACTAGTGCATCAGCTATTACTAGCATGGTACTAGTGCATCAGCTATTACTAGCATGGCACTAGTGCATCAGCTATTACTAGCATGGCACTAGTGCATCAGCTATTACTAGCATGGTACTAGTGCATCATCTATTACTAGCATGGTACTAGTGCATCAGCTATTACTATCATGGCACTAGTGCATCAGCTATTACTAGCATGGCACTAGTGCATCAGCTATTACTAGCATGGCACTAGTGCATCAGCTATTACTATCATGGTGCTAGTGCATCAGCTATTACTAGCATGGCACTAGTGCATCAGCTATTACTAGCATGGCACTAGTGCATCAGCTATTACTAGCATGACACTAATGCATCAGCTATTACTAGCATGACACTAGTGCATCAGCTATTACTAGCATGGCACTAGTGCATCAGCTATTACTAGCATGGCACTAGTGCATCATCTATTACTAGCATGGTACTAGTGCATCAGCTATTACTATCTTGGCACTAGTGCATCAGCTATTACTAGCATGGTACTAGTGCATCAGCTATTACTAGCATGGCACTAGTGCATCATCTATTACTAGCATGGTACTAGTGCATCAGCTATTACTATCATGGCACTAGTGCATCAGCTATTACTAGCATGGCACTAGTGCATGAGCTATTACTAGCATGGCACTAGTGCATCAGCTATTACTATCATGGTGCTAGTGCATCAGCTATTACTAGCATGGCACTAGTGCATCAGCTATTACTAGCATGGCACTAGTGCATCAGCTATTACTAGCATGACGCTAATGCATCAGCTATTACTAGCATGACACTAGTGCATGCGCTATTACTAGCATGACACTAGTGCATCAACTATTACTAGCATGGTACTAGTGCATCAGCTATTACTAACATGGCACTAGTGCATCAGCTATTACTAACATGGCACTAGTGCATCAGCTATTACTAACATGGCACTAGTGCATCAGCTATTACTAACATGGCACTAGTGCATCAGCTATTACTAGCATGGCACTAGTGAATCAGCTATTACTAGCATGGCACTAGTGTATCAGCTATTACTAACATGGTACTAGTGCATCAACTATTACTAGCATGGTACTAGTGCATCAGCTATTACTAGCATGGCACTAGTGCATCAGCTATTACGAGCATGGCACTAGTGCATCAGCTATTAATATCATGGCACTAGTGCATCAGCTATTACTAGCATGGTACTAGTGCATCAGCTATTACTAACATGGCACTAGTGCATCAGCTATTACTAACATGGCACTGGTGTATCAGCTATTACTAACATGGTACTAGTGCATCAACTATTACTAGCATGGTACTAGTGCATCAGCTATTACTAGCATGGCACTAGTGCATCAGCTATTACTAGCATGGCACTAGTGCTTCAGCTATTACTAGCATGGTACTAGTGCATCAACTATTACTAGCTTGGTACTAGTGCATCAGCTACTATTAACATGGTACTAGTGCATCAGCTATTACTAGCTTGGCACTAATGCATCAGCTATTACTAACATGGCACTAGTTCATCAGCTATTACTAGCATGGCACTAGTGCATCAGCTATTACTAACATGGCACTAGTGCATCAGCTATTACTAACATGGTACCAGTGCGTCAGCTATTACTATCACGGCACTAGTGCATCAGCTATTACTAGCATGGTACTAGTGCATCAGCTATTACTAGCATGGTACTAGTGGATCAGCTATTACTAGCATGGTACTAGTGCATCAGCTATTACTAACATGGTACTAGTGCATCAGCTATTACTATCATGGTACTAGTGCATCATCTATTACTAGCATGACACTAGTGCATCAGCTATTAATATCATGGCACTAGTGCATCAGCTATTACTAGCATGGTACTAGTGCATCAGCTATTACTAGCTCGGCACTAGTGCATCAGCTATTACTAGCATGGCACTAATGCATCAGCTATTACTAGCATGGTACTAGTGCATCAGCTATTACTAGCATGGCACTAATGCATCAGCTATTACTAGCATGGTACTAGTGCATCAGCTATTACTAGCATGGTACTAGTTCATCAGCTATTACTAGCATGGCACTAGTGCATCAGCTATTACTAGCATGGTACTAGTGCATCAGCTATTACTAGCGTAGCTCTATTGCATCAGCTATTACTAACATGGTACTAGTGAATCAGCTATGACTATCATGGTACTAGTGCATCAGCTATTATTAGCATGGCACTAGTGCATCAGCTATTACTAACATGGCACTAGTGCATCAGCTATTACTAACATGGTACTAGTGCATCAGCTATTACTATCACGGCACTAGTGCATCAGCTATTACTAGCATGGTACTAGTGCATCAGCTATTACTAGCATGACATTAGTGCATCAGCTATTACTAGCATGACACTAGGGCATCAGCTATTAATATCACGGCACTAGTGCATCAGCTATTACTAGCATGGCACTAGTTCATAAGCTATTACTAACATGGCACTAGTTCATCAGCTATCACTAGCATGGCACTAGTGCATCAGCTATTACTAGCAGGGCACTAGTGCATCAGCTATTACTAACATGGCACTAGTGCATCAGCTATTACTAACATGGCACTAGTGCATCAGCTATTACTAACACGGTACTAGTGCATCAGCTATTACTATCACGGCACTAGTGCATCAACTATTACTAGCATGGCACTAGTGCATCAGCTATTACTAGCATGACACTAGTGCATCAGCTGTTACTAGCATGGTACTAGTGCATCAGCTATTACTAGCATGGCACTAGTGCATCAGCTATTACTAGCATGGTACTAGTGCATCAGCTATTACTAACATGGCACTAGTGCATCAGCTATTACTAGCATGGCACTAGTGCATCAGCTATTACTAGCATGACACTAGTGCATCAGCTATTAATATCATGGCACTAGTGCATCAGCTATCACTAGCATGGTACTAGTGCATCAGCTATTACTAACATGACACTAGTGCATCAGCTATTACTAACATGACACCAGTGCATCAGCTATTACTATCACGGCACTAGTGGATCAGCTATTACTATCATGGCACTAGTGCATCAGCTATTACTAGCATGGTACTAGTGCATCAGCTATTACTAACATGGCACTAGTGCATCAGCTATTACTAGCATGGTACTAGTGCATCAGCTATTACTAACATGGCACTAGTGCATCAGCTATTACTAGCATGGTACTAGTGCATCAGCTATTACTAACATGGCACTAGTTCATCAACTATTACTATCATGGCACTAGTGCATCAGCTATTACTAGCATAGCACTAGTGCATCAGCTATTACTGGCATGGTACTAATGCATCAGCTATTACTGGCATGGTACTAATGCATCAGCTATTACTAGCATGGCACTAATGCATCAGCTATTACTAGCATGGTACTAGTGCATCAGCTATTACTAGCATGGAACTAGTGCATCAGCTATTACTAGCTCGGCACTAGTGCATCAGCTATTACTAGCTCGGCACTAGTGCATCAGCTATTACTAGCATGGCACTAATGCATCAGCTATTACTAGCATGGCACTAATGCATCAGCTATTACTAGCATGGAACTAGTGCATAGGCTATTAATACCATGGCGCTAGTGCATCAGCTATTACTAGCATGGCATTAGTGCATCAGCTATTACTATCATGGTACTAGTGCATCAGCTATTACTAACATGGCACTTGTTCATCAACTATTACTATCATGGCACTAGTGCATCAGCTATTACTAGCATGGCACTAGTGCATCAGCTATTACTAGCATGGCACTAGTGCATCAGCTATTACTAGCTCGGCACTAGTGCATCAGCTATTACTAGCTCGGCACTAGTGCATCAGCTATTACTAGCATGGTACTAGTGCATCAGCTATTACTAACATGGCACTAGTGCATCAGCTATTACTAGCATGGCACTAGTGCATCAGCTATTACTAGCATGGCACTAGTGCATCAGCTATTACTAGCATGGCATTAGTGGATCAGCTATTACTAGCATGGTACTAGTGCATCAGCTATTACTAGCAAGGCACTAGTGCATCAGCTATTACTAGCATGGCACTAGTGCATCAGCTAATACTAGCATGGTACTAGTGCATCAGCTGTTACTAGCATGGCACTAGTGCATCAGCTATTACTAGCATGGCACTAGTGCATCAGCTATTACTAGCATGGTACTAGTGCATCAACTATTACTAGCATGGCACTAGTACATCAACTATTACAAGCATGGTACTAGTGCATCAGCTGTTATTATCATGGCACTAGTGCATCAGCTATTACTAGCATGGTACTAGTGCAACAGCTATTACTATCATGGCACTAGTGCATCAGCTATTACTAGCATGGCACTAGTGCATCAGCTATTACTAGCATGGTACTAGTGCATCAGCTATTACTAGCATGGTACTAGTGCATCAGCTATTACTAGCATGGTACTAGTGCATCATCTATTACTAGCATGGTACTAGTGCATCAGCTATTACTATCATGGCACTAGTGCATCAGCTATTACTAGCATGGCACTAGTGCATCAGCTATTACTAGCATGGCACTAGTGCATCAGCTATTACTATCATGGTGCTAGTGCATCAGCTATTACTAGCATGGCACTAGTGCATCAGCTATTACTAGCATGGCACTAGTGCATCAGCTATTACTAGCATGGCACTAGTGCATCAGCTATTACTATCATGGTGCTAGTGCATCAGCTATTACTAGCATGGCACTAGTGCATCAGCTATTACTAGCATGGCACTAGTGCATCAGCTATTACTAGCATGACACTAATGCATCAGCTATTACTAGCATGACACTAGTGCATCAGCTATTACTAGCATGACACTAGTGCATCAACTATTACTAACATGGCACTAGTGCATCAGCGATTACTATCATGGTGCTAGTGCATCAGCTATTACTAGCATGGCACTAGTGCATCAGCTATTACTAGCATGGCACTAGTGCATCAGCTATTACTAGCATGACACTAATGCATCAGCTATTACTAGCATGACACTAGTGCATCAGCTATTACTAACATGGCACTAGTGCATCAGCTATTACTAACATGGCACTAGTGCATCAGCTATTACTAGCATGGCACTAGTGAATCAGCTATTACTAGCATGGCACTAGTGTATCAGCTATTACTAACATGGTACTAGTGCATCAACTATTACTAGCATGGTACTAGTGCATCAGCTATTACTAGCATGGCACTAGTGCATCAGCTATTACGAGCATGGCACTAGTGCATCAGCTATTAATATCATGGCACTAGTGCATCAGCTATTACTAGCATGGTACTAGTGCATCAGCTATTACTAACATGGCACTAGTGCATCAGCTATTACTAACATGGCACTGGTGTATCAGCTATTACTAACATGGTACTAGTGCATCAACTATTACTAGCATGGTACTAGTGCATCAGCTATTACTAGCATGGCACTAGTGCATCAGCTATTACTAGCATGGCACTAGTGCTTCAGCTATTACTAGCATGGTACTAGTGCATCAACTATTACTAGCTTGGTACTAGTGCATCAGCTACTATTAACATGGTACTAGTGCATCAGCTATTACTAGCATGGCACTAATGCATCAGCTATTACTAACATGGCACTAGTTCATCAGCTATTACTAGCATGGCACTAGTGCATCAGCTATTACTAACATGGCACTAGTGCATCAGCTATTACTAACATGGTACCAGTGCGTCAGCTATTACTATCACGGCACTAGTGCATCAGCTATTACTAGCATGGTACTAGTGCATCAGCTATTACTAGCATGGTACTAGTGGATCAGCTATTACTAGCATGGTACTAGTGCATCAGCTATTACTAACATGGTACTAGTGCATCAGCTATTACTATCATGGTACTAGTGCATCATCTATTACTAGCATGACACTAGTGCATCAGCTATTAATATCATGGCACTAGTGCATCAGCTATTACTAGCATGGTACTAGTGCATCAGCTATTACTAGCTCGGCACTAGTGCATCAGCTATTACTAGCATGGCACTAATGCATCAGCTATTACTAGCATGGTACTAGTGCATCAGCTATTACTAGCATGGCACTAATGCATCAGCTATTACTAGCATGGTACTAGTGCATCAGCTATTACTAGCATGGTACTAGTTCATCAGCTATTACTAGCATGGCACTAGTGCATCAGCTATTACTAGCATGGTACTAGTGCATCAGCTATTACTAGCGTAGCTCTATTGCATCAGCTATTACTAACATGGTACTAGTGAATCAGCTATGACTATCATGGTACTAGTGCATCAGCTATTATTAGCATGGCACTAGTGCATCAGCTATTACTAACATGGCACTAGTGCATCAGCTATTACTAACATGGTACTAGTGCATCAGCTATTACTATCACGGCACTAGTGCATCAGCTATTACTAGCATGGTACTAGTGCATCAGCTATTACTAGCATGTCATTAGTGCATCAGCTATTACTAGCATGACACTAGGGCATCAGCTATTAATATCACGGCACTAGTGCATCAGCTATTACTAGCATGGCACTAGTTCATAAGCTATTACTAACATGGCACTAGTTCATCAGCTATCACTAGCATGGCACTAGTGCATCAGCTATTACTAGCAGGGCACTAGTGCATCAGCTATTACTAACATGGCACTAGTGCATCAGCTATTACTAACATGGCACTAGTGCATCAGCTATTACTAACACGGTACTAGTGCATCAGCTATTACTATCACGGCACTAGTGCATCAACTATTACTAGCATGGCACTAGTGCATCAGCTATTACTAGCATGACACTAGTGCATCAGCTGTTACTAGCATGGTACTAGTGCATCAGCTATTACTAGCATGGCACTAGTGCATCAGCTATTACTAGCATGGTACTAGTGCATCAGCTATTACTAACATGGCACTAGTGCATCAGCTATTACTAGCATGGCACTAGTGCATCAGCTATTACTAGCATGACACTAGTGCATCAGCTATTAATATCATGGCACTAGTGCATCAGCTATCACTAGCATGGTACTAGTGCATCAGCTATTACTAACATGACACTAGTGCATCAGCTATTACTAACATGACACCAGTGCATCAGCTATTACTATCACGGCACTAGTGGATCAGCTATTACTATCATGGCACTAGTGCATCAGCTATTACTAGCATGGTACTAGTGCATCAGCTATTACTAACATGGCACTAGTGCATCAGCTATTACTAGCATGGTACTAGTGCATCAGCTATTACTAACATGGCACTAGTGCATCAGCTATTACTAGCATGGTACTAGTGCATCAGCTATTACTAACATGGCACTAGTTCATCAACTATTACTATCATGGCACTAGTGCATCAGCTATTACTAGCATAGCACTAGTGCATCAGCTATTACTGGCATGGTACTAGTGCATCAGCTGTTACTAGCATGGCACTAGTGCATCAGCTATTACTAGCATGGTACTAGTGCATCAACTATTACTAGCATGGCACTAGTACATCAACTATTAGAAGCATGGTACTAGTGCATCAGCTGTTATTATCATGGCACTAGTGCATCAGCTATTACTAGCATGGTACTAGTGCAACAGCTATTACTATGATGGCACTAGTGCATCAGCTATTACTAGCATGGCACTAGTGCATCAGCTATTACTAGCATGGTACTAGTGCATCAGCTGTTACTAGCATGGCACTAGTGCATCAGCTATTACTAGCATGGTACTAGTGCATCAACTATTACTAGCATGGCACTAGTACATCAACTATTAGAAGCATGGTACTAGTGCATCAGCTGTTATTATCATGGCACTAGTGCATCAGCTATTACTAGCATGGTACTAGTGCAACAGCTATTACTATCATGGCACTAGTGCATCAGCTATTACTAGCATGGCACTAGTGCATCAGCTATTACTAGCATGGTACTAGTGCATCAGCTATTACTAGCATGGCACTAGTGCATCAGCTATTACTAGCATGGCACTAGTGCATCAGCTATTACTAGCATGGTACTAGTGCATCATCTATTACTAGCATGGTACTAGTGCATCAGCTATTACTATCATGGCACTAGTGCATCAGCTATTACTAGCATGGCACTAGTGCATCAGCTATTACTAGCATGGCACTAGTGCATCAGCTATTACTATCATGGTGCTAGTGCATCAGCTATTACTAGCATGGCACTAGTGCATCAGCTATTACTAGCATGGCACTAGTGCATCAGCTATTACTAGCATGACACTAATGCATCAGCTATTACTAGCATGACACTAGTGCATCAGCTATTACTAGCATGGCACTAGTGCATCAGCTATTACTAGCATGGCACTAGTGCATCATCTATTACTAGCATGGTACTAGTGCATCAGCTATTACTATCTTGGCACTAGTGCATCAGCTATTACTAGCATGGTACTAGTGCATCAGCTATTACTAGCATGGCACTAGTGCATCATCTATTACTAGCATGGTACTAGTGCATCAGCTATTACTATCATGGCACTAGTGCATCAGCTATTACTAGCATGGCACTAGTGCATGAGCTATTACTAGCATGGCACTAGTGCATCAGCTATTACTATCATGGTGCTAGTGCATCAGCTATTACTAGCATGGCACTAGTGCATCAGCTATTACTAGCATGGCACTAGTGCATCAGCTATTACTAGCATGACGCTAATGCATCAGCTATTACTAGCATGACACTAGTGCATGCGCTATTACTAGCATGACACTAGTGCATCAACTATTACTAGCATGGTACTAGTGCATCAGCTATTACTAACATGGCACTAGTGCATCAGCTATTACTAACATGGCACTAGTGCATCAGCTATTACTAACATGGCACTAGTGCATCAGCTATTACTAACATGGCACTAGTGCATCAGCTATTACTAGCATGGCACTAGTGAATCAGCTATTACTAGCATGGCACTAGTGTATCAGCTATTACTAACATGGTACTAGTGCATCAACTATTACTAGCATGGTACTAGTGCATCAGCTATTACTAGCATGGCACTAGTGCATCAGCTATTACGAGCATGGCACTAGTGCATCAGCTATTAATATCATGGCACTAGTGCATCAGCTATTACTAGCATGGTACTAGTGCATCAGCTATTACTAACATGGCACTAGTGCATCAGCTATTACTAACATGGCACTGGTGTATCAGCTATTACTAACATGGTACTAGTGCATCAACTATTACTAGCATGGTACTAGTGCATCAGCTATTACTAGCATGGCACTAGTGCATCAGCTATTACTAGCATGGCACTAGTGCTTCAGCTATTACTAGCATGGTACTAGTGCATCAACTATTACTAGCTTGGTACTAGTGCATCAGCTACTATTAACATGGTACTAGTGCATCAGCTATTACTAGCTTGGCACTAATGCATCAGCTATTACTAACATGGCACTAGTTCATCAGCTATTACTAGCATGGCACTAGTGCATCAGCTATTACTAACATGGCACTAGTGCATCAGCTATTACTAACATGGTACCAGTGCGTCAGCTATTACTATCACGGCACTAGTGCATCAGCTATTACTAGCATGGTACTAGTGCATCAGCTATTACTAGCATGGTACTAGTGGATCAGCTATTACTAGCATGGTACTAGTGCATCAGCTATTACTAACATGGTACTAGTGCATCAGCTATTACTATCATGGTACTAGTGCATCATCTATTACTAGCATGACACTAGTGCATCAGCTATTAATATCATGGCACTAGTGCATCAGCTATTACTAGCATGGTACTAGTGCATCAGCTATTACTAGCTCGGCACTAGTGCATCAGCTATTACTAGCATGGCACTAATGCATCAGCTATTACTAGCATGGTACTAGTGCATCAGCTATTACTAGCATGGCACTAATGCATCAGCTATTACTAGCATGGTACTAGTGCATCAGCTATTACTAGCATGGTACTAGTTCATCAGCTATTACTAGCATGGCACTAGTGCATCAGCTATTACTAGCATGGTACTAGTGCATCAGCTATTACTAGCGTAGCTCTATTGCATCAGCTATTACTAACATGGTACTAGTGAATCAGCTATGACTATCATGGTACTAGTGCATCAGCTATTATTAGCATGGCACTAGTGCATCAGCTATTACTAACATGGCACTAGTGCATCAGCTATTACTAACATGGTACTAGTGCATCAGCTATTACTATCACGGCACTAGTGCATCAGCTATTACTAGCATGGTACTAGTGCATCAGCTATTACTAGCATGACATTAGTGCATCAGCTATTACTAGCATGACACTAGGGCATCAGCTATTAATATCACGGCACTAGTGCATCAGCTATTACTAGCATGGCACTAGTTCATAAGCTATTACTAACATGGCACTAGTTCATCAGCTATCACTAGCATGGCACTAGTGCATCAGCTATTACTAGCAGGGCACTAGTGCATCAGCTATTACTAACATGGCACTAGTGCATCAGCTATTACTAACATGGCACTAGTGCATCAGCTATTACTAACACGGTACTAGTGCATCAGCTATTACTATCACGGCACTAGTGCATCAACTATTACTAGCATGGCACTAGTGCATCAGCTATTACTAGCATGACACTAGTGCATCAGCTGTTACTAGCATGGTACTAGTGCATCAGCTATTACTAGCATGGCACTAGTGCATCAGCTATTACTAGCATGGTACTAGTGCATCAGCTATTACTAACATGGCACTAGTGCATCAGCTATTACTAGCATGGCACTAGTGCATCAGCTATTACTAGCATGACACTAGTGCATCAGCTATTAATATCATGGCACTAGTGCATCAGCTATCACTAGCATGGTACTAGTGCATCAGCTATTACTAACATGACACTAGTGCATCAGCTATTACTAACATGACACCAGTGCATCAGCTATTACTATCACGGCACTAGTGGATCAGCTATTACTATCATGGCACTAGTGCATCAGCTATTACTAGCATGGTACTAGTGCATCAGCTATTACTAACATGGCACTAGTGCATCAGCTATTACTAGCATGGTACTAGTGCATCAGCTATTACTAACATGGCACTAGTGCATCAGCTATTACTAGCATGGTACTAGTGCATCAGCTATTACTAAAATGGCACTAGTTCATCAACTATTACTATCATGGCACTAGTGCATCAGCTATTACTAGCATAGCACTAGTGCATCAGCTATTACTGGCATGGTACTAATGCATCAGCTATTACTGGCATGGTACTAATGCATCAGCTATTACTAGCATGGCACTAATGCATCAGCTATTACTAGCATGGTACTAGTGCATCAGCTATTACTAGCATGGAACTAGTGCATCAGCTATTACTAGCTCGGCACTAGTGCATCAGCTATTACTAGCTCGGCACTAGTGCATCAGCTATTACTAGCATGGCACTAATGCATCAGCTATTACTAGCATGGCACTAATGCATCAGCTATTACTAGCATGGAACTAGTGCATAGGCTATTAATACCATGGCGCTAGTGCATCAGCTATTACTAGCATGGCATTAGTGCATCAGCTATTACTATCATGGTACTAGTGCATCAGCTATTACTAACATGGCACTTGTTCATCAACTATTACTATCATGGCACTAGTGCATCAGCTATTACTAGCATGGCACTAGTGCATCAGCTATTACTAGCATGGCACTAGTGCATCAGCTATTACTAGCTCGGCACTAGTGCATCAGCTATTACTAGCTCGGCACTAGTGCATCAGCTATTACTAGCATGGTACTAGTGCATCAGCTATTACTAACATGGCACTAGTGCATCAGCTATTACTAGCATGGCACTAGTGCATCAGCTATTACTAGCATGGCACTAGTGCATCAGCTATTACTAGCATGGCATTAGTGGATCAGCTATTACTAGCATGGTACTAGTGCATCAGCTATTACTAGCAAGGCACTAGTGCATCAGCTATTACTAGCATGGCACTAGTGCATCAGCTAATACTACCATGGTACTAGTGCATCAGCTGTTACTAGCATGGCACTAGTGCATCAGCTGTTACTAGCATGGCACTAGTGCATCAGCTATTACTAGCATGGTACTAGTGCATCAACTATTACTAGCATGGCACTAGTACATCAACTATTACAAGCATGGTACTAGTGCATCAGCTGTTATTATCATGGCACTAGTGCATCAGCTATTACTAGCATGGTACTAGTGCAACAGCTATTACTATCATGGCACTAGTGCATCAGCTATTACTAGCATGGCACTAGTGCATCAGCTATTACTAGCATGGTACTAGTGCATCAGCTATTACTAGCATGGTACTAGTGCATCAGCTATTACTAGCATGGTACTAGTGCATCATCTATTACTAGCATGGTACTAGTGCATCAGCTATTACTATCATGGCACTAGTGCATCAGCTATTACTAGCATGGCACTAGTGCATCAGCTATTACTAGCATGGCACTAGTGCATCAGCTATTACTATCATGGTGCTAGTGCATCAGCTATTACTAGCATGGCACTAGTGCATCAGCTATTACTAGCATGGCACTAGTGCATCAGCTATTACTAGCATGGCACTAGTGCATCAGCTATTACTATCATGGTGCTAGTGCATCAGCTATTACTAGCATGGCACTAGTGCATCAGCTATTACTAGCATGGCACTAGTGCATCAGCTATTACTAGCATGACACTAATGCATCAGCTATTACTAGCATGACACTAGTGCATCAGCTATTACTAGCATGACACTAGTGCATCAACTATTACTAACATGGCACTAGTGCATCAGCGATTACTATCATGGTGCTAGTGCATCAGCTATTACTAGCATGGCACTAGTGCATCAGCTATTACTAGCATGGCACTAGTGCATCAGCTATTACTAGCATGACACTAATGCATCAGCTATTACTAGCATGACACTAGTGCATCAGCTATTACTAGCATGACACTAGTGCATCAACTACTACTAGCATGGCACTAGTACATCAACTGTTACAAGCATGGTACTAGTGCATCAGCTGTTATTATCATGGCACTAGTGCATCAGCTATTACTAGCATGGTACTAGTGCATCAGCTATTAGTAGCATGGCATTAGTGCATCAGCTATTACTATCATGGTACTAGTGCATCAGCTATTACTAACATGGCACTAGTTCATCAACTATTACTATCAAGGCACTAGTGCATCAGCTATTACTAGCATGGCACTAGTGCATCAGCTATTACTAGCATGGCACCAGTGCATCAGCTATTACTAGCATGGTACTAGTGCATCAGCTATTACTAACATGGCACTAGTTCATCAACTATTACTGTCATGGCACTAGTGCATCAGCTATTACTAGCATGGCACTAGTGCATCAGCTATTACTAGCATGGCACTAGTGCATCAGCTATTACTAGCATGGTACTAGTGCATCAGCTGTTACTAGCATGGTACTAGTGCATCAGCTATTACTAACATGGCACTAGTGCATCAGCGATTACTATCATGGCACTAGTGCATCAGCTATTACTAGCATGGCACTAGTGCATCAGCTATTACTAGCATGGCACTAGTGCATCAGCTATTACTAGCATGGTACTAGTGCATCAGCTATTACTAGCATGGTACTAGTGCATCAGCTATTACTATCATGGTACTAGTGCATCAGCTATTACTAACATGGCACTAGTGCATCAGCTATTACTAGCATGGCACTAGTGCATCAGCTATTACTAGCATGGTACTAGTGCATCAACTATTACTAGCTTGGCACTAGTACATCAACTATTACTAGCATTGTACTAGTGCATCAGCTATTACTAGCATGGCACTAGTGCATCAGCTATTACTAGCATGGTACTAGTGCATCAGCTATTACTAGCATGGTACTAGTGCATCAGCTATTGCTATCATGGTACTAGTGCATCAGCTATTACTAACATGCCACTAGTGCATCAGCTATTACTAGCATGGCACTAGTGCATCAGCTATTACTAGCATGGTACTAGTGCATCAGCTATTACTAGCATGGTACTAGTGCATCAGCTATTACTATCATGGTACTAGTGCATCAGCTATTACTAACATGGCACTAGTGCATCAGCTATTACTAGCATGGCACTAGTGCATCAGCAATTACTAGCATGGTACTAGTGCATCAACTATTACTAGCTTGGCACTAGTACATCAACTATTACTAGCATGGTACTAGTGCATCAGCTGTTACTAGCATGGCACTAGTGCATCAGCTATTACTATCATGGTACTAGTGCATCAGCTATTACTAGCATGGTACTAGTGCATCAGCTATTACTATCATGGTACTAGTGCATCAGCTATTACTAACATGGCACTAGTGCATCAGCTATTACTAGCATGGCACTAGTGCATCAGCTATTACTAGCATGGTACTAGTGCATCAACTATTACTAGCTTGGCACTAGTACATCAACTATTACTAGCATGGTACTAGTGCATCAGCTATAACTAGCATGGTACTAGTGCATCAGCTATTACTAGCATGGTACTAGTGCATCAGCTATAACTAGCATGGTACTAGTGCATCAGCTATTACTAGCATGGTACTAGTGCATCAGTTATTACTATCATGGCACTAGTGCATCAGCTATTACTAGCATGGTACTAGTGCATCAGCTATTACTAGCATGGTACTAGTGCATCAGCTATTACTAGCATGGTACTAGTGCATCAGCTGTTACTAGCATGGCGCTAGTGCATCAGCTATTACCAGCATGGTACTAGTGCATCAGCTATTACTATCACGGCACTAGTGCATCAGCTATTACTAGCATGGCACTAGTGCATCAGCTATTACTAGCATGACACTAGTGCATCAGCTATTAATATCATGGCACTAGTGCATCAGCTACTATTAACATGGCACTAGTGCATCAGCTATTACTAACATGGTACTAGTGCATCAGCTATTACTAGCATGGTACTAGTGCATCAATTATTACTAACATAGAACTAGTGAGTCAGCTATCATTAGCATGGTACTAGTGCATCAGCTATTACTAACATGGCACTAGTGCATCAGCTATTACTAGCATGGTACTAGTGCATCAGCTATTACTATAATGGCTCTAGTGCATCAGCTATTACTAGCATGGCACTAGTGCATCAGCTATTACTAGCATGGCACTAGTGCATCAGCTATTACTAACATGGTACTAGTGCATCAGCTATTACTAGCATGACACTAGTGTATCAACTATTACTAGCATGGCACTAGTGCATCAGCTATTACTAGCATGGCACTAGTGCATCAGCTATTGCTAGCATGGTACTAGTGCATCAGCTGTTACTAGCTCGGCACTAGTGCATCAGCTATTACTAGCATGGCACTAGTGCATCAGCTATTACTAGCATGGCGCTAGTGCATCAGCTATTACCAGCATGGTACTAGTGCATCAGCTATTACTATCATTGCACTAGTGCATCAGCTATTACTCGCATGGCACTAGTGCATCAGCTATTACTAGCATGGTACTAGTGCATCAGCTATCACTATCATGGCACTAGTGCATCAGCTATTACTAGCATGGCACTAGTGCATCAGCTATTACTAGCATGGCACTAGTGCATCAGCTATTACTAACATGGTACTAGTGCATCAGCTGTTACTAGCTCGGCACTAGTGCATCAGCTATTACTAGCATGGTACTAGTTCATCAGCTATTACTAGCATGGCGCTAGTGCATAAGCTATTACCAGCATGGTACTAGTGCATCAGCTATTACTATCACGGCACTAGCGCATCAGCTATTACTAGCATGACACTAGTGCATCAGCTATTACTAGCATGACACTAGTGCATCAACTATTAATATCATGGCACTAGTGCATCAGCTATTACTATCATGGCACTAGTGCATCAGCTATTACTAACATGGCACTAGTTCATCAGCTATTACTAGCATGGCACTAGTGCATCAGCTATTACTAACATGGCACTAGTGCATCAGCTAGTACTAACATGGCACTAGTGCATCAGCTATTACTAACATGGTACCAGTGCATCAGCTATTACTAGCATGGTACTAGTGCATCAGCTATTACTAGCATGGTACTAGTGCATCAGCTATTACTATCATGGTACTAGTGCATCAGCTATTACTAACATGGCACTAGTGCATCAGCTAGTACTAACATGGCACTAGTGCATCAGCTATTACTAACATGGTACCAGTGCATCAGCTATTACTAACATGGTACTAGTGCATCAGCTATTACTATCATGGTACTAGTGCATCAGCTATTACTAACATGGCACTAGTGCATCAGCTAGTACTAACATGGCACTAGTGCATCAGCTATTACTAACATGGTACCAGTGCATCAGCTATTACTATCACGGCACTAGTGCATCAGCTATTACTATCATGGTACTAGTGCATCAGCTATTACTAACATGGCACTAGTGCATCAGCTATTACTAGCATGGCACTAGTGCATCAGCAATTACTAGCATGGTACTAGTGCATCAGCTATTACTAGCATGGTACTAGTGCATCAGCTATTACTATCATGGTACTAGTGCATCAGCTATTACTAACATGGCACTAGTGCATCAGCTATTACTAGCATGGCACTAGTGCATCAGCAATTACTAGCATGGTACTAGTGCATCAACTATTACTAGCTTGGCACTAGTACATCAACTATTACTAGCATGGTACTAGTGCATCAGCTGTTACTAGCATGGCACTAGTGCATCAGCTATTACTATCATGGTACTAGTGCATCAGCTATTACTAGCATGGTACTAGTGCATCAGCTATTACTATCATGGTACTAGTGCATCAGCTATTACTAACATGGCACTAGTGCATCAGCTATTACTAGCATGGCACTAGTGCATCAGCTATTACTAGCATGGTACTAGTGCATCAACTATTACTAGCTTGGCACTAGTACATCAACTATTACTAGCATGGTACTAGTGCATCAGCTATAACTAGCATGGTACTAGTGCATCAGCTATTACTAGCATGGTACTAGTGCATCAGCTATAACTAGCATGGTACTAGTGCATCAGCTATTACTAGCATGGTACTAGTGCATCAGTTATTACTATCATGGCACTAGTGCATCAGCTATTACTAGCATGGTACTAGTGCATCAGCTATTACTAGCATGGTACTAGTGCATCAGCTATTACTAGCATGGTACTAGTGCATCAGCTGTTACTAGCATGGCGCTAGTGCATCAGCTATTACCAGCATGGTACTAGTGCATCAGCTATTACTATCACGGCACTAGTGCATCAGCTATTACTAGCATGGCACTAGTGCATCAGCTATTACTAGCATGACACTAGTGCATCAGCTATTAATATCATGGCACTAGTGCATCAGCTACTATTAACATGGCACTAGTGCATCAGCTATTACTAACATGGTACTAGTGCATCAGCTATTACTAGCATGGTACTAGTGCATCAATTATTACTAACATAGAACTAGTGAGTCAGCTATCATTAGCATGGTACTAGTGCATCAGCTATTACTAACATGGCACTAGTGCATCAGCTATTACTAGCATGGTACTAGTGCATCAGCTATTACTATAATGGCTCTAGTGCATCAGCTATTACTAGCATGGCACTAGTGCATCAGCTATTACTAGCATGGCACTAGTGCATCAGCTATTACTAACATGGTACTAGTGCATCAGCTATTACTAGCATGACACTAGTGTATCAACTATTACTAGCATGGCACTAGTGCATCAGCTATTACTAGCATGGCACTAGTGCATCAGCTATTGCTAGCATGGTACTAGTGCATCAGCTGTTACTAGCTCGGCACTAGTGCATCAGCTATTACTAGCATGGCACTAGTGCATCAGCTATTACTAGCATGGCGCTAGTGCATCAGCTATTACCAGCATGGTACTAGTGCATCAGCTATTACTATCATTGCACTAGTGCATCAGCTATTACTCGCATGGCACTAGTGCATCAGCTATTACTAGCATGGTACTAGTGCATCAGCTATCACTATCATGGCACTAGTGCATCAGCTATTACTAGCATGGCACTAGTGCATCAGCTATTACTAGCATGGCACTAGTGCATCAGCTATTACTAACATGGTACTAGTGCATCAGCTGTTACTAGCTCGGCACTAGTGCATCAGCTATTACTAGCATGGTACTAGTTCATCAGCTATTACTAGCATGGCGCTAGTGCATAAGCTATTACCAGCATGGTACTAGTGCATCAGCTATTACTATCACGGCACTAGCGCATCAGCTATTACTAGCATGACACTAGTGCATCAGCTATTACTAGCATGACACTAGTGCATCAACTATTAATATCATGGCACTAGTGCATCAGCTATTACTATCATGGCACTAGTGCATCAGCTATTACTAACATGGCACTAGTTCATCAGCTATTACTAGCATGGCACTAGTGCATCAGCTATTACTAACATGGCACTAGTGCATCAGCTAGTACTAACATGGCACTAGTGCATCAGCTATTACTAACATGGTACCAGTGCATCAGCTATTACTAGCATGGTACTAGTGCATCAGCTATTACTAACATGGTACTAGTGCATCAGCTATTACTATCATGGTACTAGTGCATCAGCTATTACTAACATGGCACTAGTGCATCAGCTAGTACTAGCATGGCACTAGTGCATCAGCTATTACTAACATGGTACCAGTGCATCAGCTATTACTATCACGGCACTAGTGCATCAGCTATTACTAGCATGGTACTAGTGCATCAGCTATTACTAGCATGGTACTAGTGCATCAGCTATTACTAGCATGGTACTAGTGCATCAGCTATTACTAACATGGTACTAGTGCATCAGCTATTACTATCATGGTACTAGTGCATCAGCCATTACTAGCATGACACTAGTGCATCAGCTATTAATATCATGGCACTAGTGCATCAGCTATTACTAGCATGGTACTAGTGCATCAGCTATTACTAGCTCGGCACTAGTGCATCAGCTATTACTAGCATGGCACTAATGCATCAGCTATTACTAGCATGGTACTAGTGCATCAGCTATTACTAGCATGGCACTAGTGCATCAGCTATTACTAGCATGACACTAGTGCATCAGCTGTTACTAGCATGGTACTAGTGCATCAGCTATTACTAGCATGGTACTAGTGCATCAGCTATTACCAGCATAGCACTAGTGCATCAGCTTTTACTAGCATGGCACTAGTGCATCAGCTATTACTAGCATGGTACTAGTGCATCAGTTATTACTATCATGGCACTAGTGCATCAGCTATTACTAGCATGGTACTAGTGCATCAGCTATTACTAGCATGGTACTAGTGCATCAGCTATTACTAGCATGGTACTAGTGCATCAGCTGTTACTAGCATGGCGCTAGTGCATCAGCTATTACCAGCATGGTACTAGTGCATCAGCTATTACTATCACGGCACTAGTGCATCAGCTATTACTAGCTTGGCACTAGTACATCAACTATTACTAGCATGGTACTAGTGCATCAGCTGTTACTAGCATGGCACTAGTGCATCAGCTATTACTATCATGGTACTAGTGCATCAGCTATTACTAGCATGGTACTAGTGCATCAGCTATTACTATCATGGTACTAGTGCATCAGCTATTACTAACATGGCACTAGTGCATCAGCTATTACTAGCATGGCACTAGTGCATCAGCTATTACTAGCATGGTACTAGTGCATCAACTATTACTAGCTTGGCACTAGTACATCAACTATTACTAGCATGGTACTAGTGCATCAGCTATAACTAGCATGGTACTAGTGCATCAGCTATTACTAGCATGGTACTAGTGCATCAGCTATAACTAGCATGGTACTAGTGCATCAGCTATTACTAGCATGGTACTAGTGCATCAGCTATTACCAGCATAGCACTAGTGCCTCAGCTATTACTAGCATGGCACTAGTGCATCAGCTTTTACTAGCATGGCACTAGTGCATCAGCTATTACTAGCATGGTACTAGTGCATCAGTTATTACTATCATGGCACTAGTGCATCAGCTATTACTAGCATGGTACTAGTGCATCAGCTATTACTAGCATGGTACTAGTGCATCAGCTATTACTAGCATGGTACTAGTGCATCAGCTGTTACTAGCATGGCGCTAGTGCATCAGCTATTACCAGCATGGTACTAGTGCATCAGCTATTACTATCACGGCACTAGTGCATCAGCTATTACTAGCATGGCACTAGTGCATCAGCTATTACTAGCATGACACTAGTGCGTCAGCTATTAATATCATGGCACTAGTGCATCAGCTACTATTAACATGGCACTAGTGCATCAGCTATTACTAACATGGTACTAGTGCATCAGCTATTACTAGCATGGTACTAGTGCATCAATTATTACTAACATAGAACTAGTGAGTCAGCTATCATTAGCATGGTACTAGTGCATCAGCTATTACTAACATGGCACTAGTGCATCAGCTATTACTAGCATGGTACTAGTGCATCAGCTATTACTATAATGGCTCTAGTGCATCAGCTATTACTAGCATGGCACTAGTGCATCAGCTATTACTAGCATGGCACTAGTGCATCAGCTATTACTAACATGGTACTAGTGCATCAGCTATTACTAGCATGACACTAGTGTATCAACTATTACTAGCATGGCACTAGTGCATCAGCTATTACTAGCATGGCACTAGTGCATCAGCTATTACTAGCATGGTACTAGTGCATCAGCTGTTACTAGCTCGGCACTAGTGCATCAGCTATTACTAGCATGGCACTAGTGCATCAGCTATTACTAGCATGGCGCTAGTGCATCAGCTATTACCAGCATGGTACTAGTGCATCAGCTATTACTATCATGGCACTAGTGCATCAGCTATTACTCGCATGGCACTAGTGCATCAGCTATTACTAGCATGGTACTAGTGCATCAGCTATCACTATCATGGCACTAGTGCATCAGCTATTACTAGCATGGCACTAGTGCATCAGCTATTACTAGCATGGCACTAGTGCATCAGCTATTACTAACATGGTACTAGTGCATCAGCTGTTACTAGCTCGGCACTAGTGCATCAGCTATTACTAGCATGGTACTAGTTCATCAGCTATTACTAGCATGGCGCTAGTGCATAAGCTATTACCAGCATGGTACTAGTGCATCAGCTATTACTATCACGGCACTAGCGCATCAGCTATTACTAGCATGACACTAGTGCATCAGCTATTACTAGCATGACACTAGTGCATCAACTATTAAAATCATGGCACTAGTGCATCAGCTATTACTATCATGGCACTAGTGCATCAGCTATTACTAACATGGCACTAGTTCATCAGCTATTACTAGCATGGCACTAGTGCTTCAGCTATTACTAGCATGGCACTAGTGCATCAGCTAGTACTAACATGGCACTAGTGCATCAGCTATTACTAACATGGTACCAGTGCATCAGCTATTACTAGCATGGTACTAGTGCATCAGCTATTACTAACATGGTACTAGTGCATCAGCTATTACTATCATGGTACTAGTGCATCAGCTATTACTAACCAGGCACTAGTGCATCAGCTAGTACTAACATGGCACTAGTGCATCAGCTATTACTAACATGGTACCAGTGCATCAGCTATTACTATCACGGCACTAGTGCATCAGCTATTACTAGCATGGTACTAGTGCATCAGCTATTACTAGCATGGTACTAGTGCATCAGCTATTACTAGCATGGTACTAGTGCATCAGCTATTACTAACATGGTACTAGTGCATCAGCTATTACTATCATGGTACTAGTGCATCAGCTATTACTAGCATGACACTAGTGCATCAGCTATTAATATCATGGCACTAGTGCATCAGCTATTACTAGCATGGTACTAGTGCATCAGCTATTACTAGCTCGGCACTAGTGCATCAGCTATTACTAGCATGGCACTAATGCATCAGCTATTACTAGCATGGTACTAGTGCATCAGCTATTACTAGCATGGCACTAGTGCATCAGCTATTACTAGCATGACACTAGTGCATCAGCTGTTACTAGCATGGTACTAGTGCATCAGCTATTACTAGCATGGTACTAGTGCATCAGCTATTACCAGCATAGCACTAGTGCCTCAGCTATTACTAGCATGGCACTAGTGCATCAGCTTTTACTAGCATGGCACTAGTGCATCAGCTATTACTAGCATGGTACTAGTGCATCAGTTATTACTATCATGGCACTAGTGCATCAGCTATTACTAGCATGGTACTAGTGCATCAGCTATTACTAGCATGGTACTAGTGCATCAGCTATTACTAGCATGGTACTAGTGCATCAGCTGTTACTAGCATGGCGCTAGTGCATCAGCTATTACCAGCATGGTACTAGTGCATCAGCTATTACTATCACGGCACTAGTGCATCAGCTATTACTAGCATGGCACTAGTGCATCAGCTATTACTAGCATGACACTAGTGCATCAGCTATTAATATCATGGCACTAGTGCATCAGCTACTATTAACATGGAACTAGTGCATCAGCTATTACTAACATGGTACTAGTGCATCAGCTATTACTAGCATGGTACTAGTGCATCAATTATTACTAACATAGTACTAGTGAGTCAGCTATCATTAGCATGGTACTAGTGCATCAGCTATTACTAACATGGCACTAGTGCATCAGCTATTACTAGCATGGTACTAGTGCATCAGCTATTACTATCATGGCACTAGTGCATCAGCTATTACTAGCATGGCACTAGTGCATCAGCTATTACTAGCATGGCAATAGTGCATCAGCTATTACTAACATGGTACTAGTGCATCAGCTATTACTAGCATGACACTAGTGTATCAACTATTACTAGCATGGCACTAGTGCATCAGCTATTACTAGCATGGCACTAGTGCATCAGCTATTACTAGCATGGTACTAGTGCATCAGCTGTTACTAGCTCGGCACGAGTGCATCAGCTATTACTAACATGGCACTAGTGCATCAGCTATTACTAGCATGGCGCTAGTGCATCAGCTATTACCAGCATGGTACTAGTGCATCAGCTATTACTATCATGGCACTAGTGCATCAGCTATTACTCGCATGGCACTAGTGCATCAGCTATTACTAGCATGGTACTAGTGCATCAGCTATCACTATCATGGCACTAGTGCATCAGCTATTACTAGCATGGTACTAGTGCATCAGCTATTACTAGCATGGCACTAGTGCATCAGCTCTTACTAGCATGGCACTAGTGCATCAGCTATTACTAGCATGGCACTAGTGCATCAGCTATTACTAACATGGTACTAGTGCATCAGCTGTTACTAGCTCGGCACTAGTGCATCTGCTATTACTAGCATGGTACTAGTTCATCAGCTATTACTAGCATGGCGCTAGTGCATAAGCTATTACCAGCATGGTACTAGTGCATCAGCTATTACTATCACGGCACTAGTGCATCAGCTATTACTAGCATGACACTAGTGCATCAACTATTAATATCATGGCACTAGTGCATCAGCTATTACTATCATGGCACTAGTGCATCAGCTATTACTAACATGGCACTAGTTCATCAGCTATTACTAGCATGGCACTAGTGCATCAGCTATTACTAACATGGCACTAGTGCATCAGCTAGTACTAACATGGCACTAGTGCATCAGCTATTACTAACATGGTACCAGTGCATCAGCTATTACTAGCATGGTACTAGTGCATCAGCTATTACTAACATGGTACTAGTGCATCAGCTATTACTATCATGGTACTAGTGCATCAGCTATTACTAACATGGCACTAGTGCATCAGCTAGTACTAACATGGCACTAGTGCATCAGCTATTACTAACATGGTACCAGTGCATCAGCTATTACTATCACGGCACTAGTGCATCAGCTATTACTAGCATGACACTAGTGCATCAGCTATTAATATCATGGCACTAGTGCATCAGCTATTACTAGCATGGTTTTAGTGCATCAGCTATTACTAGCTCGGCACTAGTGCATCAGCTATTACTAGCATGGCACTAATGCATCAGCTATTACTAGCATGGTACTAGTGCATCAGCGATTACTAGCATGGCACTAGTGCATCAGCTATTACTAGCATGACACTAGTGCATCAGCTGTTACTAGCATGGTACTAGTGCATCAGCTATTACTAGCATGGTACTAGTGCATCAGCTATTACCAGCATAGCACTAGTGCCTCAGCTATTACTAGCATGGCACTAGTGCATCAGCTTTTACTAGCATGGCACTAGTGCATCAGCTATTACTAGCATGGTACTAGTGCATCAGTTATTACTATCATGGCACTAGTGCATCAGCTATTACTAGCATGGTACTAGTGCATCAGCTATTACTAGCATGGTACTAGTGCATCAGCTATTACTAGCATGGTACTAGTGCATCAGCTGTTACTAGCATGGCGCTAGTGCATCAGCTATTACCAGCATGGTACTAGTGCATCAGCTATTACTATCACTGCACTAGTGCATCAGCTATTACTAGCATGGCACTAGTGCATCAGCTATTACTAGCATGACACTAGTTCATCAGCTATTAATATCATGGCACTAGTGCATCAGCTACTATTAACATGGCACTAGTGCATCAGCTAATACTAACATGGTACTAGTGCATCAGCTATTACTAGCATGGTACTAGTGCATCAATTATTACTCACATAATACTAGTGAGTCAGCTATCATTAGCATGGTACTAGTGCATCAGCTATTACTAACATGGCACTAGTGCATCAGCTATTACTAGCATGGTACTAGTGCATCAGCTATTACTATCATGGCACTAGTGCATCAGCTATTGCTAGCATGGCACTAGTGCATCAGCTATTACTAGCATGGCACTAGTGCATCAGCTATTACTAACATGGTACTAGTGCATCAGCTATTACTAGCATGACACTAGTGTATCAACTATTACTAGCATGGCACTAGTGCATCAGCTATTACTAGCATGGCACTAGTGCATCAGCTATTACTAGCATGGTACTAGTGCATCAGCTGTTACTAGCTCGGCACTAGTGCATCAGCTATTACTAGCATGGTACTAGTTCATCAGCTATTACTAGCATGGCGCTAGTGCATCAGCTAATACCAGCATGGTACTAGTGCATCAGCTATTACTATCATGGCACTAGTGCATCAGCTATTACTCGCATGGCACTAGTGCATCAGCTATTACTAGCATGGTACTAGTGCATCAGCTATCACTATCATGGCACTAGTGCATCAGCTATTACTAGCATGGCACTAGTGCATCAGCTATTACTAGCATGGCACTAGTGCATCAGCTATTACTAACATGGTACTAGTGCATCAGCTGTTACTAGCTCGGCACTAGTGCATCAGCTATTACTAGCATGGTACTAGTTCATCAGCTATTACTAGCATGGCGCTAGTGCATAAGCTATTACCAGCATGGTACTAGTGCATCAGCTATTACTATCACGGCACTAGCGCATCAGCTATTACTAGCATGACACTAGTGCATCAGCTATTACTAGTATGACGCTAGTGCATCAACTATTAATATCATGGCACTAGTGCATCAGCTATTACTAGCATGACACTAGTGCATCAGCTATTACTAACATGGCACTAGTTCATCAGCTATTACTAGCATGGCACTAGTGCATCAGCTATTACTAACATGGCACTAGTGCATCAGCTAGTACTAACATGGCACTAGTGCATCAGCTATTACTAACAGGGTACCAGTGCATCAGCTATTACTAACATGGTACTAGTGCATCAGCTATTACTAACATGGTACTAGTGCATCAGCTATTACTATCATGGTACTAGTGCATCAGCTATTACTAACATGGCACTAGTGCATCAGCTTGTACTAACATGGCACTAGTGCATCAGCTATTACTAACATGGTACCAGTGCATCAGCTATTACTATCACGGCACTAGTGCATCAGCTATTACTAGCATGGTACTAGTGCATCAGCTATTACTAGCATGGTACTAGTGCATCAGCTATTACTAGCATGGTACTAGTGCATCAGCTATTACTAACATGGTACTAGTGCATCAGCTATTACTATCATGGTACTAGTGCATCAGCTATTACTAGCATGACACTAGTGCATCAGCTATTACCAGCATGGTACTAGTGCATCAGCTATTACTATCACGGCACTAGTGCATCAGCTATTACCAGCATGGCACTAGTGCATCAGCTATTACTAGCATGACACTAGTGCATCAGCTATTAATATCATGGCACTAGTGCATCAGCTACTATTAACATGGCACTAGTGCATCAGCTATTACTAACATGGTACTAGTGCATCAGCTATTACTAGCATGGTACTAGTGCATCAATTATTACTAACATAGTACTAGTGAGTCAGCTATCATTAGCATGGTACTAGTGCATCAGCTATTACTAACATGGCACTAGTGCATCAGCTATTACTAGCATGGTACTAGTGCATCAGCTATTACTATCATGGCACTAGTGCATCAGCTATTACTAGCATGGCACTAGTGCATCAGCTATTACTAGCATGGCACTAGTGCATCAGCTATTACTAGCATGGCACTAGTGCATCAGCTATTACTAGCATGGTACTAGTGCATCAGCTGTTACTAGCTCGGCACTAGTGCATCAGCTATTACTAGCATGGCACTAGTGCATCAGCTATTACTAGCATGGCGCTAGTGCATCAGCTATTACCAGCATGGTACTAGTGCATCAGCTATTACTATCATGGCACTAGTGCATCAGCTATTACTCGCATGGCACTAGTGCATCAGCTATTACTAGCATGGTACTAGTGCATCAGCTATCACTATCATGGCACTAGTGCATCAGCTATTACTAGCATGGCACTAGTGCATCAGCTATTACTAGCATGGCACTAGTGCATCAGCTATTACTAACATGGTACTAGTGCATCAGCTGTTACTAGCTCGGCACTAGTGCATCAGCTATTACTAGCATGGTACTAGTTCATCAGCTATTACTAGCATGGCGCTAGTGCATAAGCTATTACCAGCATGGTACTAGTGCATCAGCTATTACTATCACGGCACTAGCGCATCAGCTATTACTAGCATGACACTAGTGCATCAGCTATTACTAGCATGACACTAGTGCATCAACTATTAATATCATGGCACTAGTGCATCAGCTATTACTATCATGGCACTAGTGCATCAGCTATTACTAACATGGCACTAGTTCATCAGCTATTACTAGCATGGCACTAGTGCATCAGCTATTACTAACATGGCACTAGTGCATCAGCTAGTACTAACATGGCGCTAGTGCATCAGCTATTACTAACATGGTACCAGTGCATCAGCTATTACTAGCATGGTACTAGTGCATCAGCTATTACTAACATGGTACTAGTGCATCAGCTATTACTATCATGGTACTAGTGCATCAGCTATTACTAACATGGCACTAGTGCATCAGCTAGTACTAACATGGCACTAGTGCATCAGCTATTACTAACATGGTACTAGTGCATCAGCTATTACTATCACGGCACTAGTGCATCAGCTATTACTAGCATGGTACTAGTGCATCAGCTATTACTAGCATGGTACTAGTGCATCAGCTATTACTAGCATGGTACTAGTGCATCAGCTATTACTAACATGGTACTAGTGCATCAGCTATTACTATCATGGTACTAGTGCATCAGCTATTACTAGCATGACACTAGTGCATCAGCTATTAATATCATGGCACTAGTGCATCAGCTATTACTAGCATGGTACTAGTGCATCAGCTATTACTAGCTCGGCACTAGTGCATCAGCTATTACTAGCATGGCACTAATGCATCAGCTATTACTAGCATGGTACTAGTGCATCAGCGATTACTAGCATGGCACTAGTGCATCAGCTATTACTAGCATGACACTAGTGCATCAGCTGTTACTAGCATGGTACTAGTGCATCAGCTATTACTAGCATGGTACTAGTGCATCAGCTATTACCAGCATAGCACTAGTGCCTCAGCTATTACTAGCATGGCACTAGTGCATCAGCTATTACTAGCATGGTACTAGTGCATCAGCTATCACTATCATGGCACTGGTGCATCAGCTATTACTAGCATGGCACTAGTGCATCAGCTATTACTAGCATGGCACTAGTGCATCAGCTATTACTAACATGGTACTAGTGCATCAGCTGTTACTAGCTCGGCACTAGTGCATCAGCTATTACTAGCATGGTACTAGTTCATCAGCTATTACTAGCATGGCGCTAGTGCATAAGCTATTATTAGCATGGTACTAGTGCATCAGCTATTACTATCACGGCACTAGCGCATCAGCTATTACTAGCATGACACTAGTGCATCAGCTATTACTAGCATGACACTAGTGCATCAACTATTAATATCATGGCACTAGTGCATCAGCTATTACTATCATGGCACTAGTGCATCAGCTATTACTAACATGGCACTAGTTCATCAGCTATTACTAGCATGGCACTAGTGCATCAGCTATTACTAACATGGCACTAGTGCATCAGCTAGTACTAACATGGCGCTAGTGCATCAGCTATTACTAACATGGTACCAGTGCATCAGCTATTACTAGCATGGTACTAGTGCATCAGCTATTACTAACATGGTACTAGTGCATCAGCTATTACTATCATGGTACTAGTGCATCAGCTATTACTAACATGGCACTAGTGCATCAGCTAGTACTAACATGGCACTAGTGCATCAGCTATTACTAACATGGTACTAGTGCATCAGCTATTACTATCACGGCACTAGTGCATCAGCTATTACTAGCATGGTACTAGTGCATCAGCTATTACTAGCATGGTACTAGTGCATCAGCTATTACTAGCATGGTACTAGTGCATCAGCTATTACTAACATGGTACTAGTGCATCAGCTATTACTATCATGGTACTAGTGCATCAGCTATTACTAGCATGACACTAGTGCATCAGCTATTAATATCATGGCACTAGTGCATCAGCTATTACTAGCATGGTACTAGTGCATCAGCTATTACTAGCTCGGCACTAGTGCATCAGCTATTACTAGCATGGCACTAATGCATCAGCTATTACTAGCATGGTACTAGTGCATCAGCGATTACTAGCATGGCACTAGTGCATCAGCTATTACTAGCATGACACTAGTGCATCAGCTGTTACTAGCATGGTACTAGTGCATCAGCTATTACTAGCATGGTACTAGTGCATCAGCTATTACCAGCATAGCACTAGTGCCTCAGCTATTACTAGCATGGCACTAGTGCATCAGCTTTTACTAGCATGGCACTAGTGCATCAGCTATTACTAGCATGGTACTAGTGCATCAGTTATTACTATCATGGCACTAGTGCATCAGCTATTACTAGCATAGTACTAGTGCATCAGCTATTAGTAGCATGGTACTAGTGCATCAGCTATTACTAGCATGGTACTAGCGCATCAGCTGTTTCTAGCATGGCGCTAGTGCATCAGCTATTACCAGCATGGTACTAGTGCATCAGCTATTACTATCACGGCACTAGTGCATCAGCTATTACTAGCATGGCACTAGTGCATCAGCTATTACTAGCATGACACTAGTGCATCAGCTATTAATATCATGGCACTAGTGCATCAGCTACTATTAACATGGCACTAGTGCATCAGCTATTACTAACATGGTACTAGTGCATCAGCTATTACTAGCATGGTACTAGTGCATCAATTATTACTAACATAGTACTAGTGAGTCAGCTATCATTAGCATGGTACTAGTGCATCAGCTATTACTAACATGGCACTAGTGCATCAGCTATTACTAGCATGGTACTAGTGCATCAGCTATTACTATCATGGCACTAGTGCATCAGCTATTACTAGCATGGCACTAGTGCATCAGCTATTACTAGCATGGCACTAGTGCATCAGCTATTACTAACATGGTACTAGTGCATCAGCTATTACTAGCATGACACTAGTGTATCAACTATTACTAGCATGGCACTAGTGCATCAGCTATTACTAGCATGGCACTAGTGCATCAGCTATTACTAGCATGGTACTAGTGCATCAGCTGTTACTAGCTCGGCACTAGTGCATCAGCTATTACTAGCATGGTACTAGTTCATCAGCTTTTACTAGCATGGCGCTAGTGCATCAGCTATTACCAGCATGGTACTAGTGCATCAGCTATTACTATCATGGCACTAGTGCATCAGCTATTACTCGCATGGCACTAGTGCATCAGCTATTACTAGCATGGTACTAGTGCATCAGCTATCACTATCATGGCACTAGTGCATCAGCTATCACTAGCATGGCACTAGTGCATCAGCTATTACTAGCATGGCACTAGTGCATCAGCTATTACTAACATGGTACTAGTGCATCAGCTGTTACTAGCTCGGCACTAGTGCATCAGCTATTACTAGCATGGTACTAGTTCATCAGCTATTACTAGCATGGCACTAGTGCATAAGCTATTACCAGCATGGTACTAGTGCATCAGCTATTACTATCACGGCACTAGCGCATCAGCTATTACTAGCATGACACTAGTGCATCAGCTATTACTAGTATGACCCTAGTGCATCAACTATTAATATCATGGCACTAGTGCATCAGCTATTACTATCATGGCACTAGTGCATCAGCTATTACTAACATGGCACTAGTTCATCAGCTATTACTAGCATGGCACTAGTGCATCAGCTATTACTAACATGGCACTAGTGCATCAGCTAGTACTAACATGGCACTAGTGCATCAGCTATTACTAACATGGTACCAGTGCATCAGCTATTCCTAGCATGGTACTAGTGCATCAGCTATTACTAACATGGTACTAGTGCATCAGCTATTACTATCATGGTACTAGTGCATCAGCTATTACTAACATGGCACTAGTGCATCAGCTTGTACTAACATGGCACTAGTGCATCAGCTATTACTAACATGGTACCAGTGCATCAGCTATTACTATCACGGCACTAGTGCATCAGCTATTACTAGCATGGTACTAGTGCATCAGCTATTACTAGCATGGTACTAGTGCATCAGCTATTACTAGCATGGTACTAGTGCATCAGCTATTACTAACATGGTACTAGTGCATCAGCTATTACTATCATGGTACTAGTGCATCAGCTATTACTAGCATGACACTAGTGCATCAGCTATTAATATCATGGCACTAGTGCATCAGCTATTACTAGCATGGTACTAGTGCATCAGCTATTACTAGCTCGGCACTAGTGCATCAGCTATTACTAGCATGGCACTAATGCATCAGCTATTACTAGCATGGTACTAGTGCATCAGCGATTACTAGCATGGCACTAGTGCATCAGCTATTACTAGCATGACACTAGTGCATCAGCTGTTACTAGCATGGTACTAGTGCATCAGCTATTACTAGCATGGTACTAGTGCATCAGCTATTACCAGCATAGCACTAGTGCCTCAGCTATTACTAGCATGGCACTAGTGCATCAGCTTTTACTAGCATGGCACTAGTGCATCAGCTATTACTAGCATGGTACTAGTGCATCAGTTATTACTATCATGGCACTAGTGCATCAGCTATTACTAGCATTGTACTAGTGCATCAGCTATTACTAGCATGGTACTAGTGCATCAGCTATTACTAGCATGGTACTAGTGCATCAGCTGTTACTAGCATGGCGCTAGTGCATCAGCTATTACCAGCATGGTACTAGTGCATCAGCTATTACTATCACGGCACTAGTGCATCAGCTATTACTAGCATGGCACTAGTGCATCAGCTATTACTAGCATGACACTAGTGCATCAGCTATTAATATCATGGCACTAGTGCATCAGCAACTATTAACATGGCACTAGTGCATCAGCTATTACTAACATGGTACTAGTGCATCAGCTATTACTAGCATGGTACTAGTGCATCAATTATTACTAACATAGTACTAGTGAGTCAGCTATCATTAGCATGGTACTAGTGCATCAGCTATTACTAACATGGCACTAGTGCATCAGCTATTACTAGCATGGTACTAGTGCATCAGCTGTTACTATCATGGCACTAGTGCATCAGCTATTACTAGCATGGCACTAGTGCATCAGCTATTACTAGCATGGCACTAGTGCATCAGCTATTACTAACATGGTACTAGTGCATCAGCTATTACTAGCATGACACTAGTGTATCAACTATTACTAGCATGGCACTAGTGCATCAGCTATTACTAGCATGGCACTAGTGCATCAGCTATTACTAGCATGGTACTAGTGCATCAGCTGTTACTAGCTCCGCACTAGTGCATCAGCTATTACTAGCATGGTACTAGTTCATCAGCTTTTACTAGCATGGCGCTAGTGCATCAGCTATTACCAGCATGGTACTAGTGCATCAGCTATTACTATCATGGCACTAGTGCATCAGCTATTACTCGCATGGCACTAGTGCATCAGCTATTACTAGCATGGTACTAGTGCATCAGCTATCACTATCATGGCACTAATGCATCAGCTATTACTAGCATGGCACTAGTGCATCAGCTATTACTAGCATGGCACTAGTGCATCAGCTATTACTAACATGGTACTAGTGCATCAGCTGTTACTAGCTCGGCACTAGTGCATCAGCTATTACTAGCATGGTACTAGTTCATCAGCTATTACTAGCATGGCACTAGTGCATAAGCTATTACCAGCATGGTACTAGTGCATCAGCTATTACTATCACGGCACTAGCGCATCAGCTATTACTAGCATGACACTAGTGCATCAGCTATTACTAGTATGACACTAGTGCATCAACTATTAATATCATGGCACTAGTGCATCAGCTATTACTATCATGGCACTAGTGCATCAGCTATTACTAACATGGCACTAGTTCATCAGCTATTACTAGCATGGCACTAGTGCATCAGCTATTACTAACATGGCACTAGTGCATCAGCTAGTACTAACATGGCACTAGTGCATCAGCTATTACTAACATGGTACCAGTGCATCAGCTATTACTAGCATGGTACTAGTGCATCAGCTATTACTAACATGGTACTAGTGCATCAGCTATTACTATCATGGTACTAGTGCATCAGCTATTACTAACATGGCACTAGTGCATCAGCTTGTACTAACATGGCACTAGTGCATCAGCTATTACTAACATGGTACCAGTGCATCAGCTATTACTATCACGGCACTAGTGCATCAGCTATTACTAGCATGGTACTAGTGCATCAGCTATTACTAGCATGGTACTAGTGCATCAGCTATTACTAGCATGGTACTAGTGCATCAGCTATTACTAACATGGTACTAGTGCATCAGCTATTACTATCATGGTACTAGTGCATCAGCTATTACTATCATGGCCCTAGTGCATCAGCTATTACTAGCATGGCACTAGTACATCAACTATTACAAGCATGGTACTAGTGCATCAGCTGTTATTATCATGGCACTAGTGCATCAGCTATTACTAGCATGGTACTAGTGCATTAGCTTTTACTAGCGTGGTACTAGCGCATCAGCTATTACTAGCATGGCACTAGTGCATCAGCTATTACTAGCATGACACTAGTGCATCAGCTGTTACTAGCATGGTACTAGTGCATCAGCTATTACTAGCATGGCACTAGTGCATCAGCTATTACTAGCATGGTACTAGTGCATCAGCTATTACTAACATGGCACTAGTGCATTAGCTATTACTAGCATGGCACTAGTGTATCAGCTATTACTAGCATGACACTAGTGCATCAGCTATTAATATCATGGCACTAGTGAATCAGCTATCACTAGCATGGTACTAGTGCATCAGCTATTACTAGCATGGTACTAGTGCATCAGCTATTACTAGCATGGCACTAGTGCATCAGCTATTACTATCACGGCACTAGTGGATCAGCTATTACTATCATGGCACTAGTGCATCAGCTATTACTAGCATGGCACTAGTGCATCAGCTATTACTAGCATGACACTAGTGCATCAGCTGTTACTAGCATGGTACTAGTGCATCAGCTATTACTAGCATGGTACTAGTGCATCAACTATTACTAGCATGGCACTAGTACATCAACTATTACAAGCATGGTACTAGTGCATCAGCTGTTATTATCATGGCACTAGTGCATCAGCTATTACTAACATGGTACTAGTGCATCAGCTATTACTATCATGGTACTAGTGCATCAGCTATTACTATCATGGCCCTAGTGCATCAGCTATTACTAGCATGGCACTAGTACATCAACTATTACAAGCATGGTACTAGTGCATCAGCTGTTATTATCATGGCACTAGTGCATCAGCTATTACTAGCATGGTACTAGTGCATTAGCTTTTACTAGCGTGGTACTAGCGCATCAGCTATTACTAGCATGGCACTAGTGCATCAGCTATTACTAGCATGACACTAGTGCATCAGCTGTTACTAGCATGGTACTAGTGCATCAGCTATTACTAGCATGGCACTAGTGCATCAGCTATTACTAGCATGGTACTAGTGCATCAGCTATTACTAACATGGCACTAGTGCATCAGCTATTACTAGCATGGCACTAGTGTATCAGCTATTACTAGCATGACACTAGTGCATCAGCTATTAATATCATGGCACTAGTGCATCAGCTATCACTAGCATGGTACTAGTGCATCAGCTATTACTAACATGACACCAGTGCATCAGCTATTACTATTACGGCACTAGTGGATCAGCTATTACTATCATGGCACTAGTGCATCAGCTATTACTAGCATGGCACTAGTGCATCAGCTATTACTAGCATGACACTAGTGCATCAGCTGTTACTAGCATGGTACTAGTGCATCAGCTATTACTAGCATGGTACTAGTGCATCAACTATTACTAGCATGGCACTAGTACATCAACTATTACAAGCATGGTACTAGTGCATCAGCTGTTATTATCATGGCACTAGTGCATCAGCTATTACTAGCATGGTACTAGTGCATCAGCTATTACTATCATGGCCCTAGTGCATCAGCTATTACTAGCATGGCACTAGTACATCAACTATTACAAGCATGGTACTAGTGCATCAGCTGTTATTATCATGGCACTAGTGCATCAGCTATTACTAGCATGGTACTAGTGCATTAGCTTTTACTAGCGTGGTACTAGCGCATCAGCTATTACTAGCATGGCACTAGGGCATCAGCTATTACTAGCATGGCACTAGTGCATCAGCTATTACTAGCATGGTACTAGTGCATCAACTATTACTAGCATGGCACTAGTACATCAACTGTTACAAGCATGGTACTAGTGCATCAGCTGTTATTATCATGGCACTAGTGCATCAGCTATTACTAGCATGGTACTAGTGCATCAGCTATTACTATCATGGCATTAATGCATCAGCTATTACCAGCATGGCACTAGTGCATCAGCTATTACTAGCATGGCACTAGTGCATCAGCTATTACTAGCATGGTACTAGTGCATCAGCTATTACTAGCATGGTACTAGTGCATCAGCTATTACTATCATGGTACTAGTGCATCAGCTATTACTAACATGGCACTAGTGCATCAGCTATTACTAGCATGGCACTAGTGCATCAGCTATTACTAGCATGGTACTAGTGCATCAACTATTACTAGCTTGGCACTAGTACATCAACTATTACTAGCATGGTACTAGTGCATCAGCTATTACTAGCATGGCACTAGTGCATCAGATATTACTAGCATGGTACTAGTGCATCAGCTATTACTAGCATGGTACTAGTGCATCAGCTATTGCTATCATGGTACTAGTGCATCAGCTATTACTAACATGGCACTAGTGCATCAGCTATTACTAGCATGGCACTAGTGCATCAGCTATTACTAGCATGGTACTAGTGCATCAGCTATTACTAGCATGGTACTAGTGCATCAGCTATTACTATCATGGTACTAGTGCATCAGCTATTACTAACATGGCACTAGTGCATCAGCTATTACTAGCATGGCACTAGTGCATCAGCTATTACTAGCATGGTACTAGTGCATCAACTATTACTAGCTTGGCACTAGTACATCAACTATTACTAGCATGGTACTAGTGCATCAGCTGTTACTAGCATGGTACTAGTGCATCAGCTATTACTAGCATGGTACTAGTGCATCAGCTATTACTAGCATGGTACTAGTGCATCAGCTATTACTATCATGGTACTAGTGCATCAGCTATTGCTAACATGGCACTAGTGCATCAGCTATTACTAGCATGGCACTAGTGCATCAGCTTTTACTAGCATGGCACTAGTGCATCAGCTATTACTAGCATGGTACTAGTGCATCAGTTATTACTATCATGGCACTAGTGCATCAGCTATTACTAGCATGGTACTAGTGCATCAGCTATTACTAGCATGGTACTAGTGCATCAGCTATTACTAGCATGGTACTAGTGCATCAGCTGTTACTAGCATGGCGCTAGTGCATCAGCTATTACCAGCATGGTACTAGTGCATCAGCTATTACTATCACGGCACTAGTGCATCAGCTATTACTAGCATGACACTAGTGTATCAACTATTACTAGCATGGCACTAGTGCATCAGCTATTACTAGCATGGCACTAGTGCATCAGCTATTACTAGCATGGTACTAGTGCATCAGCTGTTACTAGCATGGTACTAGTGCATCAGCTGTTACTAGCATGGCACTAGTGCATCAGCTATTACTAGCATGGCACAAGCGCATCAGCTATTACTAACATGGTACTAGTGCATCAGCTATTACTAGCATGACACTAGTGTATCAACTATTACTAGCATGGCACTAGTGCATCAGCTATTACTAGCATGGCACTAGTGCATCAGCTATTACTAGCATGGTACTAGTGCATCAGCTGTTACTAGCTTGGCACTAGTGCATCAGCTATTACTAGCATGGTACTAGTTCATCAGCTATTACTAGCATGGCGCTAGTGCATCAGCTATTACCAGCATGGTACTAGTGCATCAGCTATTACTATCATGGCACTAGTGCATCAGCTATTACTCGCATGGCACTAGTGCATCAGCTATTACTAGCATGGTACTAGTGCATCAGTTATCACTATCATGGCACTAGTGCATCAGCTATTACTAGCATGGCACTAGTGCATCAGCTATTACTAGCATGGCACTAGTGCATCAGCTATTACTAACATGGTACTAGTGCATCAGCTGTTACTAGCTCGGCACTAGTGCATCAGCTATTACTAGCATGGTACTAGTTCATCAGCTATTACTAGCATGGCGCTAGTGCATAAGCTATTACCAGCATGGTACTAGTGCATCAGCTATTACTATCACGGCACTAGCGCATCAGCTATTACTAGCATGACACTAGTGCATCAGCTATTACTAACATGGTACTAGTGCACCAGCTATTACTAGCATGGTACTAGTTCATCAGCTATTACTAACATGGTACTAGTGCATCAGCTATTACTAGCATGGTACTAGTGCATCAGCTATTACTAGCATGGCACTAGTGCATCAGCTATTACTAGCATGGTACTAGTGCATCAGCTATTACTAGCATGGTACTAGTGCATCAGCTATTACTAGCATGGCACTAGTGCATAAGCTATTACTAGCATGGTACTAGTGCATCAGCTATTACTAGCATGACACTAGTGCATCAGCTATTCCTAACATGGCACTAGTTCATCAGCTATTACTAGCATGGCACTAGTGCATCAGCTATTACTAACATGGTACTAGTGCATCAGCTGTTACTAGCTCGGCACTAGTGCATCAGCTATTACTAGCATGGTACTAGTTCATCAGCTATTACTAGCATGGCGCTAGTGCATAAGCTATTACCAGCATGGTACTAGTGCATCAGCTATTACTATCACGGCACTAGCGCATCAGCTATTACTAGCATGACACTAGTGCATCAGCTATTACTAACATGGTACTAGTGCACCAGCTATTACTAGCATGGTACTAGTTCATCAGCTATTACTAACATGGTACTAGTGCATCAGCTATTACTAGCATGGTACTAGTGCATCAGCTATTACTAGCATGGTACTAGTGCATCAGCTATTACTAGCATGGCACTAGTGCATCAGCTATTACTAGCATGGCACTAGTGCATCAGCTATTACTAGCATGGTACTAGTGCATCAACTATTACTAGCTTGGCACTAGTACATCAACTATTACTAGCATGGTACTAGTGCATCAGCTGTTACTAGCATGGTACTAGTGCATCAGCTATTACTAACATGGTACTAGTGCATCAGCTATTACTAGCATGGTACTAGTGCATCAGCTATTACTAGCATGGCACTAGTGCATCAGCTATTACTAGCATGGTACTAGTGCATCAGCTATTACTAGCATGACTCTAGTGCATCAACTATTACTAACATGGCACTAGTGCATCAGCTATTACTATCTTGGCACTAGTGCATCAGCTATTACTAACATGGCACTAGTTCATCAGCTAATACTAGCATGGCACTAGTGCATCAGCTATTACTAACATGGCACTAGTTCATCAGCTATTACTAGCATGGCACTAGTGCATCAGCTATTACTAACATGGCACTAGTGCATCAGCTAGTACTATCATGGCACTAGTGCATCAGCTATTACTAGCATGGTACTAGTTCATCAGCTATTACTAACATGGTACTAGTGCATCAGCTATTACTAGCATGGTACTAGTGCATCAGCTATTACTAGCATGGCACTAGTGCATCAGCTATTAATATCATGGCACTAGTGCATCAGCTATCACTAGCATGGTACTAGTGCATCAGCTATTACTAACATGACACTAGTGCATCAGCTATTACTAACATGACACCAGTGCATCAGCTATTACTATCACGGCACTAGTGGATCTGCTATTACTATCATGGCACTAGTGCATCAGCTATTACTAACATGGTACTAGTGCATCAACTATTACTGGCATGGTACTAGTGCATCAGCTATTACTAGCTCGGCACTAGTGCATCAGCTATTACTAGCATTGTACCAGTGCATCAGCTATTACTAGCATGGTACTAGTGCATCAGATTTTACTAGCATGGCACTAGTGCATCAACTATTAATATCATGGCACTAGTGCATCAGCTACTACTAGCATGGCACTAGTGCATCAGCTACTATTAACATGGTACTAGTGCATCAGCTATTACTAACATGGTACCAGTGCATCAGCTATTACTATCACGGCACTAGTGCATCAGCTATTACTGGCATGGTACTAATGCATCAGCTATTACTAGCATGGCACTAATGCATCAGCTATTACTAACATGGCACTAGTGGATCAGCTATTACTAGCATGGCACTAGTGTATCAGCTATTACTAGCATGACACTAGTGCATCAGCTATTAATATCATGGCACTAGTGCATCAGCTATCACTAGCATGGTACTAGTGCATCAGCTATTACTATCACGGCACTAGCGCATCAGCTATTACTAGCATGACACTAGTGCATCAGCTATTACTAGCATGACACTAGTGCATCAACTATTAATATCATGGCACTAGTGCATCAGCTATTACGATCATGGCACTAGTGCATCAGCTATTACTAACATGGCACTAGTTCATCAGCTATTACTAGCATGGCACTAGTGCATCAGCTATTACTAACATGGCACTAGTGCATCAGCTAGTACTAACATGGCGCTAGTGCATCAGCTATTACTAACATGGTACCAGTGCATCAGCTATTACTAGCATGGTACTAGTGCATCAGCTATTACTAACATGGTACTAGTGCATCAGCTATTACTATCATGGTACTAGTGCATCAGCTATTACTAACATGGCACTAGTGCATCAGCTAGTACTAACATGGCACTAGTGCATCAGCTATTACTAACATGGTACTAGTGCATCAGCTATTACTATCACGGCACTAGTGCATCAGCTATTACTAGCATGGTACTAGTGCATCAGCTATTACTAGCATGGTACTAGTGCATCAGCTATTACTAGCATGGTACTAGTGCATCAGCTATTACTAACATGGTACTAGTGCATCAGCTATTACTATCATGGTACTAGTGCATCAGCTATTACTAGCATGACACTAGTGCATCAGCTATTAATATCATGGCACTAGTGCATCAGCTATTACTAGCATGGTACTAGTGCATCAGCTATTACTAGCTCGGCACTAGTGCATCAGCTATTACTAGCATGGCACTAATGCATCAGCTATTACTAGCATGGTACTAGTGCATCAGCGATTACTAGCATGGCACTAGTGCATCAGCTATTACTAGCATGACACTAGTGCATCAGCTGTTACTAGCATGGTACTAGTGCATCAGCTATTACTAGCATGGTACTAGTGCATCAGCTATTACCAGCATAGCACTAGTGCCTCAGCTATTACTAGCATGGCACTAGTGCATCAGCTTTTACTAGCATGGCACTAGTGCATCAGCTATTACTAGCATGGTACTAGTGCATCAGTTATTACTATCATGGCACTAGTGCATCAGCTATTACTAGCATAGTACTAGTGCATCAGCTATTACTAGCATGGTACTAGTGCATCAGCTATTACTAGCATGGTACTAGCGCATCAGCTGTTACTAGCATGGCGCTAGTGCATCAGCTATTACCAGCATGGTACTAGTGCATCAGCTATTACTATCACGGCACTAGTGCATCAGCTATTACTGGCATGGCACTAGTGCATCAGCTATTACTAGCATGACACTAGTGCATCAGCTATTAATATCATGGCACTAGTGCATCAGCTACTATTAACATGGCACTAGTGCATCAGCTATTACTAACATGGTACTAGTGCATCAGCTATTACTAGCATGGTACTAGTGCATCAATTATTACTAACATAGTACTAGTGAGTCAGCTATCATTAGCATGGTACTAGTGCATCAGCTATTACTAACATGGCACTAGTGCATCAGCTATTACTAGCATGGTACTAGTGCATCAGCTATTACTATCATGGCACTAGTGCATCAGCTATTACTAGCATGGCACTAGTGCATCAGCTATTACTAGCATGGCACTAGTGCATCAGCTATTACTAACATGGTACTAGTGCATCAGCTATTACTAGCATGACACTAGTGTATCAACTATTACTAGCATGGCACTAGTGCATCAGCTATTACTAACATGGCACTAGTTCATCAGCTATTACTAGCATGGCACTAGTGCATCAGCTATTACTAACATGGCACTAGTGCATCAGCTAGTACTAACATGGCGCTAGTGCATCAGCTATTACTAACATGGTACCAGTGCATCAGCTATTACTAGCATGGTACTAGTGCATCAGCTATTACTAGCATGGTACTAGTGCATCAGCTATTACTAGCATGGCACTAGTGCATCAGCTATTACTAGCTCGGCACTAGTGAATCAGCTAATACTAGCTCGGCACTAGTGCATCAGCTATTACTAGCATGGTACTAGTGCATCAGCTATTACTAGCATGGCACTAGTGCATCAGCTATTACTAGCATGGCACTAGTGCATCAGCTATTACTAGCATGGCACTAGGGCATCAGCTATTACTAGCATGGCATTAGTGGATCAGCTATTACTAGCATGGTACTAGTGCATCAGCTATTACTAGCATGGCACTAGTGCATCAGCTATTACTAGCATGGCACTAGTGCATCAGCTATTACTAGCATGGTACTAGTGCATCAGCTGTTACTAGCATGGCACTAGTGCATCAGCTCTTACTAGCATGGCACTAGTGCATCAGCTATTACTAGCATGGTACTAGTGCATCAGCTATTACTAACATGGCACTAGTGCATCAGCTATTACTAGCATGGTACTAGTGCATCAGCTATTACTAGCATGGTACTAGTGCATCAGCTATTACTAGCATGGCACTAGTGCATCAGCTATTACTAGCATGGCACTAGTGCATCATCTATTACTAGCATGGTACTAGTGCATCAGCTATTACTATCTTGGCACTAGTGCATCAGCTATTACTAGCATGGCACTAGTGCATCATCTATTACTAGCATGGTACTAGTGCATCAGCTATTACTATCATGGCACTAGTGCATCAGCTATTACTAGCATGGCACTAGTGCATCAGCTATTACTAGCATGGCACTAGTGCATCAGCTATTACTATCATGGTGCTAGTGCATCAGCTATTACTAGTATGGCACTAGTGCATCAGCTATTACTAGCATGGCACTAGTGCATCAGCTATTACTAGCATGACACTAATGCATCAGCTATTACTAGCATGACACTAGTGCATCAACTATTACTAGCATGGTACTAGTGCATCAGCTATTACTAACATGGCACTAGTGCATCAGCTATTACTAACATGGCACTAGTGCATCAGCTATTACTAACATGGCACTAGTGCATCAGCTATTACTAACATGGCACTAGTGCATCAGCTAGTACTAACATGGCACTAGTGAATCAGCTATTACTAGCATGGCACTAGTGTATCAGCTATTACTAACATGGTACTAGTGCATCAACTATTACTAGCATGGTACCAGTGCATCAGCTATTACTAGCATGGCACTAGTGCATCAGCTATTACGAGCATGGCACTAGTGCATCAGCTATTAATATCATGGCTCTAGTGCATCAGCTATTACTAGCATGGTACTAGTGCATCAGCTATTACTAACATGGCACTAGTGCATCAGCTATTACTAACATGGCACTGGTGTATCAGCTATTACTAACATGGTACTAGTGCATCAACTATTACTAGCATGGTACTAGTGCATCAGCTATTACTAGCATGGCACTAGTGCATCAGCTATTACTAGCATGGCACTAGTGCATCAGCTATTACTAGCATGGTACTAGTGCATCAACTATTACTAGCTTGGTACTTGTGCATCAGCTTTTACTAGCATGGCACTAGTGCATCAGCTATTACTAGCATGGCACTAGTGAATCAGCTATTACTAACATGGCACTAGTGTATCAGCTATTACTAGCATGGTACTAGTGCATCAGCTATTACTAGCATGGTACTAGTGCATCAGCTATTAATAGCATGGCACTAGTGCATCAGCTATTACTAACATGGTACTAGTGCATCAACTATTACTGGCATGGTACTAGTGCATCAGCTATTACTAGCTCGGCACTAGTGCATCAGCTATTACTAGCATTGTACCAGTGCATCAGCTATTACTAGCATGGTACTAGTGCATCAGATTTTACTAGCATGGCACTAGTGCATCAACTATTAATATCATGGCACTAGTGCATCAGCTACTACTAGCATGGCCCTAGTGCATCAGCTACTATTAACATGGTACTAGTGCATCAGCTATTACTAACATGGTACCAGTGCATCAGCTATTACTATCACGGCACTAGTCCATCAGCTGTTACTGGCATGGTACTAATGCATCAGCAATTATTGGCATGGTACTAATGCATCAGCTATTACTAGCATGGCACTAATGCATCAGCTATTACTAACATGGCACTAGTGGATCAGCTATTACTAGCATGGCACTAGTGTATCAGCTATTACTAGCATGACACTAGTGCATCAGCTATTAATATCATGGCACTAGTGCATCAGCTATCACTAGCATGGTACTAGTGCATCAGCTATTACTATCACGGGACTAGCGCATCAGCTATTACTAGCATGACACTAGTGCATCAGCTATTACTAGCATGACACTAGTGCATCAACTATTAATATCATGGCACTAGTGCATCAGCTATTACTATCATGGCACTAGTGCATCAGCTATTACTAACATGGCACTAGTTCATCAGCTATTACTAGCATGGCACTAGTGCATCAGCTATTACTAACATGGCACTAGTGCATCAGCTAGTACTAACATGGCGCTAGTGCATCAGCTATTACTAACATGGTACCAGTGCATCAGCTATTACTAGCATGGTACTAGTGCATCAGCTATTACTAACATGGTACTAGTGCATCAGCTATTACTATCATGGTACTAGTGCATCAGCTATTACTAACATGGCACTAGTGCATCAGCTAGTACTAACATGGCACTAGTGCATCAGCTATTACTAACATGGTACTAGTGCATCAGCTATTACTATCACGGCACTAGTGCATCAGCTATTACTAGCATGGTACTAGTGCATCAGCTATTACTAGCATGGTACTAGTGCATCAGCTATTACTAGCATGGTACTAGTGCATCAGCTATTACTAACATGGTACTAGTGCATCAGCTATTACTATCATGGTACTAGTGCATCAGCTATTACTAGCATGACACTAGTGCATCAGCTATTAATATCATGGCACTAGTGCATCAGCTATTACTAGCATGGTACTAGTTCATCAGCTATTACTAGCTCGGCACTAGTGCATCAGCTATTACTAACATGGCACTAGTGCATCAGCTAGTACTAACATGGCGCTAGTGCATCAGCTATTACTAACATGGTACCAGTGCATCAGCTATTACTAGCATGGTACTAGTGCATCAGCTATTACTAACATGGTACTAGTGCATCAGCTATTACTATCATGGTACTAGTGCATCAGCTATTACTAACATGGCACTAGTGCATCAGCTAGTACTAACATGGCACTAGTGCATCAGCTATTACTAACATGGTACTAGTGCATCAGCTATTACTATCACGGCACTAGTGCATCAGCTATTACTAGCATGGTACTAGTGCATCAGCTATTACTAGCATGGTACTAGTGCATCAGCTATTACTAGCATGGTACTAGTGCATCAGCTATTACTAACATGGTACTAGTGCATCAGCTATTACTATCATGGTACTAGTGCATCAGCTATTACTAGCATGACACTAGTGCATCAGCTATTAATATCATGGCACTAGTGCATCAGCTATTACTAGCATGGTACTAGTGCATCAGCTATTACTAGCTCGGCACTAGTGCATCAGCTATTACTAGCATGGCACTAATGCATCAGCTATTACTAGCATGGTACTAGTGCATCAGCGATTACTAGCATGGCACTAGTGCATCAGCTATTACTAGCATGACACTAGTGCATCAGCTGTTACTAGCATGGTACTAGTGCATCAGCTATTACTAGCATGGTACTAGTGCATCAGCTATTACCAGCATAGCACTAGTGCCTCAGCTATTACTAGCATGGCACTAGTGCATCAGCTTTTACTAGCATGGCACTAGTGCATCAGCTATTACTAGCATGGTACTAGTGCATCAGTTATTACTATCATGGCACTAGTGCATCAGCTATTACTAGCATAGTACTAGTGCATCCGCTATTACTAGCATGGTACTAGTGCATCAGCTATTACTAGCATGGTACTAGCGCATCAGCTGTTACTAGCATGGCGCTAGTGCATCAGCTATTACCAGCATGGTACTAGTGCATCAGCTATTACTATCACGGCACTAGTGCATCAGCTATTACTGGCATGGCACTAGTGCATCAGCTATTACTAGCATGACACTAGTGCATCAGCTATTAATATCATGGCACTAGTGCATCAGCTACTATTAACATGGCACTAGTGCATCAGCTATTACTAACATGGTACTAGTGCATCAGCTATTACTAGCATGGTACTAGTGCATCAATTATTACTAACATAGTACTAGTGAGTCAGCTATCATTAGCATGGTACTAGTGCATCAGCTATTACTAACATGGCACTAGTGCATCAGCTATTACTAGCATGGTACTAGTGCATCAGCTATTACTATCATGGCACTAGTGCATCAGCTATTACTAGCATGGCACTAGTGCATCAGCTATTACTAGCATGGCACTAGTGCATCAGCTATTACTAACATGGTACTAGTGCATCAGCTATTACTAGCATGACACTAGTGTATCAACTATTACTAGCATGGCACTAGTGCATCAGCTATTACCAACATGGCACTAGTTCATCAGCTATTACTAGCATGGCACTAGTGCATCAGCTATTACTAACATGGCACTAGTGCATCAGCTAGTACTAACATGGCGCTAGTGCATCAGCTATTACTAACATGGTACCAGTGCATCAGCTATCACTAGCATGGTACTAGTGCATCAGCTATTACTAGCATGGTACTAGTGCATCAGCTATTACTAGCATGGCACTAGTGCATCAGCTATTACTAGCTCGGCACTAGTGAATCAGCTAATACTAGCTCGGCACTAGTGCATCAGCTATTACTAGCATGGTACTAGTGCATCAGCTATTACTAGCATGGCACTAGTGCATCAGCTATTACTAGCATGGCACTAGTGCATCAGCTATTACTAGCATGGCACTAGGGCATCAGCTATTACTAGCATGGCATTAGTGGATCAGCTATTACTAGCATGGTACTAGTGCATCAGCTATTACTAGCATGGCACTAGTGCATCAGCTATTACTAGCATGGCACTAGTGCATAAGCTATTACTAGCATGGTACTAGTGCATCAGCTGTTACTAGCATGGCACTAGTGCATCAGCTCTTACTAGCATGGCACTAGTGCATCAGCTATTACTAGCATGGTACTAGTGCATCAGCTATTACTAACATGGCACTAGTGCATCAGCTATTACTAGCATGGTACTAGTGCATCAGCTATTACTAGCATGGTACTAGTGCATCAGCTATTACTAGCATGGCACTAGTGCATCAGCTATTACTAGCATGGCACTAGTGCATCATCTATTACTAGCATGGTACTAGTGCATCAGCTATTACTATCTTGGCACTAGTGCATCAGCTATTACTAGCATGGCACTAGTGCATCATCTATTACTAGCATGGTACTAGTGCATCAGCTATTACTATCATGGCACTAGTGCATCAGCTATTACTAGCATGGCACTAGTGCATCAGCTATTACTAGCATGGCACTAGTGCATCAGCTATTACTATCATGGTGCTAGTGCATCAGCTATTACTAGTATGGCACTAGTGCATCAGCTATTACTAGCATGGCACTAGTGCATCAGCTATTACTAGCATGACACTAATGCATCAGCTATTACTAGCATGACACTAGTGCATCAGCTATTACTAGCATGACACTAGTGCATCAACTATTACTAGCATGGTACTAGTGCATCAGCTATTACTAACATGGCACTAGTGCATCAGCTATTACTAACATGGCACTGGTGTATCAGCTATTACTAACATGGTACTAGTGCATCAACTATTACTAGCATGGTACTAGTGCATCAGCTATTACTAGCATGGCACTAGTGCATCAGCTATTACTAGCATGGCACTAGTGCATCAGCTATTACTGGCATGGTACTAGTGCATCAGCTATTACTAGCTCGGCACTAGTGCATCAGCTATTACTAGCATTGTACCAGTGCATCAGCTATTACTAGCATGGTACTAGTGCATCAGATTTTACTAGCATGGCACTAGTGCATCAACTATTAATATCATGGCACTAGTGCATCAGCTACTACTAGCATGGCACTAGTGCATCAGCTACTATTAACATGGTACTAGTGCATCAGCTATTACTAACATGGTACCAGTGCATCAGCTATTACTATCACGGCACTAGTGCATCAGCTATTACTGGCATGGTACTAATGCATCAGCTATTATTGGCATGGTACTAATGCATCAGCTATTACTAGCATGGCACTAATGCATCAGCTATTACTAACATGGCACTAGTGGATCAGCTATTACTAGCATGGCACTAGTGTATCAGCTATTACTAGCATGACACTAGTGCATCAGCTATTAATATCATGGCACTAGTGCATCAGCTATCACTAGCATGGTACTAGTGCATCAGCTATTACTATCACGGGACTAGCGCATCAGCTATTACTAGCATGACACTAGTGCATCAGCTATTACTAGCATGACACTAGTGCATCAACTATTAATATCATGGCACTAGTGCATCAGCTATTACTATCATGGCACTAGTGCATCAGCTATTACTAACATGGCACTAGTTCATCAGCTATTACTAGCATGGCACTAGTGCATCAGCTATTACTAACATGGCACTAGTGCATCAGCTAGTACTAACATGGCGCTAGTGCATCAGCTATTACTAACATGGTACCAGTGCATCAGCTATTACTAGCATGGTACTAGTGCATCAGCTATTACTAACATGGTACTAGTGCATCAGCTATTACTATCATGGTACTAGTGCATCAGCTATTACTAACATGGCACTAGTGCATCAGCTAGTACTAACATGGCACTAGTGCATCAGCTATTACTAACATGGTACTAGTGCATCAGCTATTACTATCACGGCACTAGTGCATCAGCTATTACTAGCATGGTACTAGTGCATCAGCTATTACTAGCATGGTACTAGTGCATCAGCTATTACTAGCATGGTACTAGTGCATCAGCTATTACTAACATGGTACTAGTGCATCAGCTATTACTATCATGGTACTAGTGCATCAGCTATTACTAGCATGACACTAGTGCATCAGCTATTAATATCATGGCACTAGTGCATCAGCTATTACTAGCATGGTACTAGTTCATCAGCTATTACTAGCTCGGCACTAGTGCATCAGCTATTACTAACATGGCACTAGTGCATCAGCTAGTACTAACATGGCACTAGTGCATCAGCTATTACTAACATGGCACTAGTGCACCAGCTAGTACTAACATGGCACTAGTGCATCAGCTATTACTAACATGGTACTAGTGCATCAGCTATTACTATCACGGCACTAGTGCATCAGCTATTACTAGCATGGTACTAGTGCATCAGCTATTACTAGCATGGTACTAGTGCATCAGCTATTACTAGCATGGTACTAGTGCATCAGCTATTACTAACATGGTACTAGTGCATCAGCTATTACTATCATGGTACTAGTGCATCAGCTATTACTAGCATGACACTAGTGCATCAGCTATTAATATCATGGCACTAGTGCATCAGCTATTACTAGCATGGTACTAGTGCATCAGCTATTACTAGCTCGGCACTAGTGCATCAGCTATTACTAGCATGGCACTAATGCATCAGCTATTACTAGCATGGTACTAGTGCATCAGCGATTACTAGCATGGCACTAGTGCATCAGCTATTACTAGCATGACACTAGTGCATCAGCTGTTACTAGCATGGTACTAGTGCATCAGCTATTACTAGCATGGTACTAGTGCATCAGCTATTACCAGCATAGCACTAGTGCCTCAGCTATTACTAGCATGGCACTAGTGCATCAGCTTTTACTAGCATGGCACTAGTGCATCAGCTATTACTAGCATGGTACTAGTGCATCAGTTATTACTATCATGGCACTAGTGCATCAGCTATTACTAGCATAGTACTAGTGCATCAGCTATTACTAGCATGGTACTAGTGCATCAGCTATTACTAGCATGGTACTAGCGCATCAGCTGTTACTAGCATGGCGCTAGTGCATCAGCTATTACCAGCATGGTACTAGTGCATCAGCTATTACTATCACGGCACTAGTGCATCAGCTATTACTGGCATGGCACTAGTGCATCAGCTATTACTAGCATGACACTAGTGCATCAGCTATTAATATCATGGCACTAGTGCATCAGCTACTATTAACATGGCACTAGTGCATCAGCTATTACTAACATGGTACTAGTGCATCAGCTATTACTAGCATGGTACTAGTGCATCAATTATTACTAACATAGTACTAGTGAGTCAGCTATCATTAGCATGGTACTAGTGCATCAGCTATTACTAACATGGCACTAGTGCATCAGCTATTACTAGCATGGTACTAGTGCATCAGCTATTAATATCATGGCACTAGTGCATCAGCTATTACTAGCATGGCACTAGTGCATCAGCTATTACTAGCATGGCACTAGTGCATCAGCTATTACTAACATGGTACTAGTGCATCAGCTATTACTAGCATGACACTAGTGTATCAACTATTACTAGCATGGCACTAGTGCATCAGCTATTACCAACATGGCACTAGTTCATCAGCTATTTCTAGCATGGCACTAGTGCATCAGCTATTACTAACATGGCACTAGTGCATCAGCTAGTACTAACATGGCGCTAGTGCATCAGCTATTACTAACATGGTACCAGTGCATCAGCTATTACTAGCATGGTACTAGTGCATCAGCTATTACTAGCATGGTACTAGTGCATCAGCTATTACTAGCATGGCACTAGTGCATCAGCTATTACTAGCTCGGCACTAGTGAATCAGCTAATACTAGCTCGGCACTAGTGCATCAGCTATTACTAGCATGGTACTAGTGCATCAGCTATTACTAGCATGGCACTAGTGCATCAGCTATTACTAGCATGGCACTAGTGCATCAGCTATTACTAGCATGGCACTAGGGCATCAGCTATTACTAGCATGGCATTAGTGGATCAGCTATTACTAGCATGGTACTAGTGCATCAGCTATTACTAGCATGGCACTAGTGCATCAGCTATTACTAGCATGGCACTAGTGCATAAGCTATTACTAGCATGGTACTAGTGCATCAGCTGTTACTAGCATGGCACTAGTGCATCAGCTCTTACTAGCATGGCACTAGTGCATCAGCTATTACTAGCATGGTACTAGTGCATCAGCTATTACTAACATGGCACTAGTGCATCAGCTATTACTAGCATGGTACTAGTGCATCAGCTATTACTAGCATGGTACTAGTGCATCAGCTATTACTAGCATGGCACTAGTGCATCAGCTATTACTAGCATGGCACTAGTGCATCATCTATTACTAGCATGGTACTAGTGCATCAGCTATTACTATCTTGGCACTAGTGCATCAGCTATTACTAGCATGGCACTAGTGCATCATCTATTACTAGCATGGTACTAGTGCATCAGCTATTACTATCATGGCACTAGTGCATCAGCTATTACTAGCATGGCACTAGTGCATCAGCTATTACTAGCATGGCACTAGTGCATCAGCTATTACTATCATGGTGCTAGTGCATCAGCTATTACTAGTATGGCACTAGTGCATCAGCTATTACTAGCATGGCACTAGTGCATCAGCTATTACTAGCATGACACTAATGCATCAGCTATTACTAGCATGACACTAGTGCATCAACTATTACTAGCATGGTACTAGTGCATCAGCTATTACTAACATGGCACTAGTGCATCAGCTATTACTAACATGGCACTAGTGCATCAGCTATTACTAACATGGCACTAGTGCATCAGCTATTACTAACATGGCACTAGTGCATCAGCTATTACTAGCATGGCACTAGTGAATCAGCTATTACTAGCATGGCACTAGTGTATCAGCTATTACTAACATGGTACTAGTGCATCAACTATTACTAGCATGGTACTAGTGCATCAGTTATTACTAGCATGGCACTAGTGCATCAGCTATTACGAGCATGGCACTAGTGCATCAGCTATTAATATCATGGCTCTAGTGCATCAGCTATTACTAGCATGGTACTAGTGCATCAGCTATTACTAACATGGCACTAGTGCATCAGCTATTACTAACATGGCACTGGTGTATCAGCTATTACTAACATGGTACTAGTGCATCAACTATTACTAGCATGGTACTAGTGCATCAGCTATTACTAGCATGGCACTAGTGCATCAGCTATTACTAGCATGGCACTAGTGCATCAGCTATTACTAGCATGGTACTAGTGCATCAACTATTACTAGCTTGGTACTTGTGCATCAGCTTTTACTAGCATGGCACTAGTGCATCAGCTATTACTAGCATGGCACTAGTGAATCAGCTATTACTAACATGGCACTAGTGTATCAGCTATTACTAGCATGGTACTAGTGCATCAGCTATTACTAGCATGGTACTAGTGCATCAGCTATTAATAGCATGGCACTAGTGCATCAGCTATTACTAACATGGTACTAGTGCATCAACTATTACTGGCATGGTACTAGTGCATCAGCTATTACTAGCTCGGCACTAGTGCATCAGCTATTACTAGCATTGTACCAGTGCATCAGCTATTGCTAGCATGGTACTAGTGCATCAGATTTTACTAGCATGGCACTAGTGCATCAACTATTAATATCATGGCACTAGTGCATCAGCTACTACTAGCATGGCACTAGTGCATCAGCTACTATTAACATGGTACTAGTGCATCAGCTATTACTAACATGGTACCAGTGCATCAGCTATTACTATCACGGCACTAGTGCATCAGCTATTACTGGCATGGTACTAATGCATCAGCTATTATTGGCATGGTACTAATGCATCAGCTATTACTAGCATGGCACTAATGCATCAGCTATTACTAACATGGCACTAGTGGATCAGCTATTACTAGCATGGCACTAGTGTATCAGCTATTACTAGCATGACACTAGTGCATCAGCTATTAATATCATGGCACTAGTGCATCAGCTATCACTAGCATGGTACTAGTGCATCAGCTATTACTATCACGGGACTAGCGCATCAGCTATTACTAGCATGACACTAGTGCATCAGCTATTACTAGCATGACACTAGTGCATCAACTATTAATATCATGGCACTAGTGCATCAGCTATTACTATCATGGCACTAGTGCATCAGCTATTACTAACATGGCACTAGTTCATCAGCTATTACTAGCATGGCACTAGTGCATCAGCTATTACTAACATGGCACTAGTGCATCAGCTAGTACTAACATGGCGCTAGTGCATCAGCTATTACTAACATGGTACCAGTGCATCAGCTATTACTAGCATGGTACTAGTGCATCAGCTATTACTAACATGGTACTAGTGCATCAGCTATTACTATCATGGTACTAGTGCATCAGCTATTACTAACATGGCACTAGTGCATCAGCTAGTACTAACATGGCACTAGTGCATCAGCTATTACTAACATGGTACTAGTGCATCAGCTATTACTATCACGGCACTAGTGCATCAGCTATTACTAGCATGGTACTAGTGCATCAGCTATTACTAGCATGGTACTAGTGCATCAGCTATTACTAGCATGGTACTAGTGCATCAGCTATTACTAACATGGTACTAGTGCATCAGCTATTACTATCATGGTACTAGTGCATCAGCTATTACTAGCATGACACTAGTGCATCAGCTATTAATATCATGGCACTAGTGCATCAGCTATTACTAGCATGGTACTAGTGCATCAGCTATTACTAGCTCGGCACTAGTGCATCAGCTATTACTAGCATGGCACTAATGCATCAGCTATTACTAGCATGGTACTAGTGCATCAGCGATTACTAGCATGGCACTAGTGCATCAGCTATTACTAGCATGACACTAGTGCATCAGCTGTTACTAGCATGGTACTAGTGCATCAGCTATTACTACCATGGTACTAGTGCATCAGCTATTACCAGCATAGCACTAGTGCCTCAGCTATTACTAGCATGGCACTAGTGCATCAGCTTTTACTAGCATGGCACTAGTGCATCAGCTATTACTAGCATGGTACTAGTGCATCAGTTATTACTATCATGGCACTAGTGCATCAGCTATTACTAGCATAGTACTAGTGCATCAGCTATTACTAGCATGGTACTAGTGCATCAGCTATTACTAGCATGGTACTAGCGCATCAGCTGTTACTAGCATGGCGCTAGTGCATCAGCTATTACCAGCATGGTACTAGTGCATCAGCTATTACTATCACGGCACTAGTGCATCAGCTATTACTAGCATGGCACTAGTGCATCAGCTATTACTAGCATGACACTAGTGCATCAGCTATTAATATCATGGCACTAGTGCATCAGCTACTATTAACATGGCACTAGTGCATCAGCTATTACTAACATGGTACTAGTGCATCAGCTATTACTAGCATGGTACTAGTGCATCAATTATTACTAACATAGTACTAGTGAGTCAGCTATCATTAGCATGGTACTAGTGCATCAGCTATTACTAACATGGCACTAGTGCATCAGCTATTACTAGCATGGTACTAGTGCATCAGCTATTACTATCATGGCACTAGTGCATCAGCTATTACTAGCATGGCACTAGTGCATCAGCTATTACTAGCATGGCACTAGTGCATCAGCTATTACTAACATGGTACTAGTGCATCAGCTATTACTAGCATGACACTAGTGTATCAACTATTACTAGCATGGCACTAGTGCATCAGCTATTACTAGCATGGCACTAGTGCATCAGCTATTACTAGCATGGTACTAGTGCATCAGCTGTTACTAGCTCGGCACTAGTGCATCAGCTATTACTAGCATGGTACTAGTTCATCAGCTTTTACTAGCATGGCGCTAGTGCATCAGCTATTACCAGCATGGTACTAGTGCATCAGCTATTACTATCATGGCACTAGTGCATCAGCTATTACTCGCATGGCACTAGTGAATCAGCTATTACTAGCATGGTACTAGTGCATCAGCTATCACTATCATGGCACTAGTGCATCAGCTATTACTAGCATGGCACTAGTGCATCAGCTATTACTAGCATGGCACTAGTGCATCAGCTATTACTAACATGGTACTAGTGCATCAGCTGTTACTAGCTCGGCACTAGTGCATCAGCTATTACTAGCATGGTACTAGTTCATCAGCTATTACTAGCATGGCACTAGTGCATAAGCTATTACCAGCATGGTACTAGTGCATCAGCTATTACTATCACGGCACTAGCGCATCAGCTATTACTAGCATGACACTAGTGCATCAGCTATTACTAGTATGACACTAGTGCATCAACTATTAATATCATGGCACTAGTGCATCAGCTATTACTATCATGGCACTAGTGCATCAGCTATTACTAACATGGCACTAGTTCATCAGCTATTACTAGCATGGCACTAGTGCATCAGCTATTACTAACATGGCACTAGTGCACAAGCTAGTACTAACATGGCACTAGTGCATCAGCTATTACTAACATGGTACCAGTGCATCAGCTATTCCTAGCATGGTACTAGTGCATCAGCTATTACTAACATGGTACTAGTGCATCAGCTATTACTATCATGGTACTAGTGCATCAGCTATTACTAACATGGCACTAGTGCATCAGCTTGTACTAACATGGCACTAGTGCATCAGCTATTACTAACATGGTACCAGTGCATCAGCTATTACTATCACGGCACTAGTGCATCAGCTATTACTAGCATGGTACTAGTGCATCAGCTATTACTAGCATGGTACTAGTGCATCAGCTATTACTAGCATGGTACTAGTGCATCAGCTATTACTAACATGGTACTAGTGCATCAGCTATTACTATCATGGTACTAGTGCATCAGCTATTACTAGCATGACACTAGTGCATCAGCTATTAATATCATGGCACTAGTGCATCAGCTATTACTAGCATGGTACTAGTGCATCAGCTATTACTAGCTCGGCACTAGTGCATCAGCTATTACTAGCATGGCACTAATGCATCAGCTATTACTAGCATGGTACTAGTGCATCAGCGATTACTAGCATGGCACTAGTGCATCAGCTATTACTAGCATGACACTAGTGCATCAGCTGTTACTAGCATGGTACTAGTGCATCAGCTATTACTAGCATGGTACTAGTGCATCAGCTATTACCAGCATAGCACTAGTGCCTCAGCTATTACTAGCATGGCACTAGTGCATCAGCTTTTACTAGCATGGCACTAGTGCATCAGCTATTACTAGCATGGCACTAGTGCATCAGTTATTACTATCATGGCACTAGTGCATCAGCTATTACTAGCATAGTACTAGTGAATCAGCTATTACTAGCATGGTACTAGTGCATCAGCTATTACTAGCATGGTACTAGTGCATCAGCTGTTACTAGCATGGCGCTAGTGCATCAGCTATTACCAGCATGGTACTAGTGCATCAGCTATTACTATCACGGCACTAGTGCATCAGCTATTACTAGCATGGCACTAGTGCATCAGCTATTACTAGCATGACACTAGTGCATCAGCTACTATTAACATGGCACTAGTGCATCAGCTATTACTAACATGGTACTAGTGCATCAGCTATTACTAGCATGGTACTAGTGCATCAATTATTACTAACATAGTACTAGTGAGTCAGCTATCATTAGCATGGTACTAGTGCATCAGCTATTACTAACATGGCACTAGTGCATCAGCTATTACTAGCATGGTACTAGTGCATCAGCTGTTACTATCATGGCACTAGTGCATCAGCTATTACTAGCATGGCACTAGTGCATCAGCTATTACTAGCATGGCACTAGTGCATCAGCTATTACTAACATGGTACTAGTGCATCAGCTATTACTAGCATGACACTAGTGTATCAACTATTACTAGCATGGCACTAGTGCACCAGCTATTACTAGCATGGCACTAGTGCATCAGCTATTACTAGCATGGTACTAGTGCATCAGCTGTTACTAGCTCGGCACTAGTGCATCAGCTATTACTAGCATGGTACTAGTTCATCAGCTTTTACTAGCATGGCGCTAGTGCATCAGCTATTACCAGCATGGTACTAGTGCATCAGCTATTACTATCATGGCACTAGTGCATCAGCTATTACTCGCATGGCACTAGTGCATCAGCTATTACTAGCATGGTACTAGTGCATCAGCTATCACTATCATGGCACTAGTGCATCAGCTATTACTAGCATGGCACTAGTGCATCAGCTATTACTAGCATGGCACTAGTGCATCAGCTATTACTAACATGGTACTAGTGCATCAGCTGTTACTAGCTCGGCACTAGTGCATCAGCTATTACTAGCATGGTACTAGTTCATCAGCTATTACTAGCATGGCACTAGTGCATAAGCTATTACCAGCATGGTACTAGTGCATCAGCTATTACTATCACGGCACTAGCGCATCAGCTATTACTAGCATGACACTAGTGCATCAGCTATTACTAGTATGACACTAGTGCATCAACTATTAATATCATGGCACTAGTGCATCAGCTATTACTATCATGGCACTAGTGCATCAGCTATTACTAACATGGCACTAGTTCATCAGCTATTACTAGCATGGCACTAGTGCATCAGCTATTACTAACATGGCACTAGTGCATCAGCTAGTACTAACATGGCACTAGTGCATCAGCTATTACTAACATGGTACCAGTGCATCAGCTATTACTAGCATGGTACTAGTGCATCAGCTATTACTAACATGGTACTAGTGCATCAGCTATTACTATCATGGTACTAGTGCATCAGCTATTACTAACATGGCACTAGTGCATCAGCTTGTACTAACATGGCACTAGTGCATCAGCTATTACTAACATGGTACCAGTGCATCAGCTATTACTATCACGGCACTAGTGCATCAGCTATTACTAGCATGGTACTAGTGCATCAGCTATTACTAGCATGGTACTAGTGCATCAGCTATTACTAGCATGGTACTAGTGCATCAGCTATTACTAACATGGTACTAGTGCATCAGCTATTACTATCATGGTACTAGTGCATCAGCTATTACTATCATGGCCCTAGTGCATCAGCTATTACTAGCATGGCACTAGTACATCAACTATTACAAGCATGGTACTAGTGCATCAGCTGTTATTATCATGGCACTAGTGCATCAGCTATTACTAGCATGGTACTAGTGCATTAGCTTTTACTAGCGTGGTACTAGCGCATCAGCTATTACTAGCATGGCACTAGTGCATCAGCTATTACTAGCATGACACTAGTGCATCAGCTGTTACTAGCATGGTACTAGTGCATCAGCTATTACTAGCATGGCACTAGTGCATCAGCTATTACTAGCATGGTACTAGTGCATCAGCTATTACTAACATGGCACTAGTGCATCAGCTATTACTAGCATGACACTAGTGCATCAGCTATTAATATCATGGCACTAGTGAATCAGCTATCACTAGCATGGTACTAGTGCATCAGCTATTACTAACATGACACCAGTGCATCAGCTATTACTATCACGGCACTAGTGGATCAGCTATTACTATCATGGCACTAGTGCATCAGCTATTACTAGCATGGCACTAGTGCATCAGCTATTACTAGCATGACACTAGTGCATCAGCTGTTACTAGCATGGTACTAGTGCATCAGCTATTACTAGCATGGTACTAGTGCATCAACTATTACTAGCATGGCGCTAGTACATCAACTATTACAAGCATGGTACTAGTGCATCAGCTGTTATTATCATGGCACTAGTGCATCAGCTATTACTAACATGGTACTAGTGCATCAGCTATTACTATCATGGTACTAGTGCATCAGCTATTACTATCATGGCCCTAGTGCATCAGCTATTACTAGCATGGCACTAGTACATCAACTATTACAAGCATGGTACTAGTGCATCAGCTGTTATTATCATGGCACTAGTGCATCAGCTATTACTAGCATGGTACTAGTGCATTAGCTTTTACTAGCGTGGTACTAGCGCATCAGCTATTACTAGCATGGCACTAGTGCATCAGCTATTACTAGCATGACACTAGTGCATCAGCTGTTACTAGCATGGTACTAGTGCATCAGCTATTACTAGCATGGCACTAGTGCATCAGCTATTACTAGCATGGTACTAGTGCATCAGCTATTACTAACATGGCACTAGTGCATCAGCTATTACTAGCATGGCACTAGTGTATCAGCTATTACTAGCATGACACTAGTGCATCAGCTATTAATATCATGGCACTAGTGCATCAGCTATCACTAGCATGGTACTAGTGCATCAGCTATTACTAACATGACACCAGTGCATCAGCTATTACTATCACGGCACTAGTGGATCAGCTATTACTATCATGGCACTAGTGCATCAGCTATTACTAGCATGGCACTAGTGCATCAGCTATTACTAGCATGACACTAGTGCATCAGCTGTTACTAGCATTGTACTAGTGCATCAGCTATTACTAGCATGGTACTAGTGCATCAACTATTACTAGCATGGCACTAGTACATCAACTATTACAAGCATGGTACTAGTGCATCAGCTGTTATTATCATGGCACTAGTGCATCAGCTATTACTAGCATGGTACTAGTGCATCAGCTATTACTATCATGGCCCTAGTGCATCAGCTATTACTAGCATGGCATTAGTGCATCAGCTGTTATTATCATGGCACTAGTGCATCAGCTATTACTAGCATGGTACTAGTGCATTAGCTTTTACTAGCGTGGTACTAGCGCATCAGCTATTACTAGCATGGCACTAGGGCATCAGCTATTACTAGCATGGTACTAGTGCATTAGCTTTTACTAGCGTGGTACTAGCGCATCAGCTATTACTAGCATGGCACTAGGGCATCAGCTATTACTAGCATGGCACTAGTGCATCAGCTATTACTAGCATGGTACTAGTGCATCAACTATTACTAGCATGGCACTAGTACATCAACTGTTACAAGCATGGTACTAGTGCATCAGCTGTTATTATCATGGCACTAGTGCATCAGCTATTACTAGCATGGTACTAGTGCATCAGCTATTACTATCATGGCACTAGTGCATCAGCTATTACTAGCATGGCACTAGTGCATCAGCTATTACTAGCATGGCACTAGTGCATCAGCTATTACTAGCATGGTACTAGTGCATCAGCTATTACTAGCATGGTACTAGTGCATCAGCTATTACTATCATGGTACTAGTGCATCAGCTATTACTAACATGGCACTAGTGCATCAGCTATTACTAGCATGGCACTAGTGCATCAGCTATTACTAGCATGGTACTAGTGCATCAACTATTACTAGCTTGGCACTAGTACATCAACTATTACTAGCATGGTACTAGTGCATCAGCTATTACTAGCATGGCACTAGTGCATCAGATATTACTAGCATGGTACTAGTGCATCAGCTATTACTAGCATGGTACTAGTGCATCAGCTATTGCTATCATGGTACTAGTGCATCAGCAATTACTAACATGGCACTAGTGCATCAGCTATTACTAACATGGCACTAGTGCATCAGCTATTACTAGCATGGTACTAGTGCATCAGCTATTACTAGCATGGTACTAGTGCATCAGCTATTACTATCATGGTACTAGTGCATCAGCTATTACTAACATGGCACTAGTGCATCAGCTATTACTAGCATGGCACTAGTGCATCAGCTATTACTAGCATGGTACTAGTGCATCAACTATTACTAGCTTGGCACTAGTACATCAACTATTACTAGCATGGTACTAGTGCATCAGCTGTTACTAGCATGGTACTAGTGCATCAGCTATTACTAGCATGGTACTAGTGCATCAGCTATTACTAGCATGGTACTAGTGCATCAGCTATTACTATCATGGTACTAGTGCATCAGCTATTGCTAACATGGCACTAGTGCATCAGCTATTACTAGCATGGCACTAGTGCATCAGCTTTTACTAGCATGGCACTAGTGCATCAGCTATTACTAGCATGGTACTAGTGCATCAGTTATTACTATCATGGCACTAGTGCATCAGCTATTACTAGCATGGTACTAGTGCATCAGCTATTACTAGCATGGTACTAGTGCATCAGCTATTACTAGCATGGTACTAGTGCATCAGCTGTTACTAGCATGGCGCTAGTGCATCAGCTATTACCAGCATGGTACTAGTGCATCAGCTATTACTATCACGGCGCTAGTGCATCAGCTATTACTAGCATGGCACTAGTGCATCAGCTATTACTAGCATGACACTAGTGCATCAGCTATTAATATCATGGCACTAGTGCATCAGCTACTATTAACATGGCACTAGTGCATCAGCTATTACTAACATGGTACTAGTGCATCAGCTATTACTAGCATGGTACTAGTGCATCAATTATTACTAACATAGTACTAGTGGGTCAGCTATCATTAGCATGGTACTAGTGCATCAGCTATTACTAACATGGCACTAGTGCATCAGCTATTACTAGCATGGTACTAGTGCATCAGCTATTACTATCATGGCACTAGTGCATCAGCTATTACTAGCATGGCACTAGTGCATCAGCTATTACTAGCATGGCACAAGCGCATCAGCTATTACTAACATGGTACTAGTGCATCAGCTATTACTAGCATGACACTAGTGTATCAACTATTACTAGCATAGCACTAGTGCATCAGCTATTACTAGCATGGCACTAGTGCATCAGCTATTACTAGCATGGTACTAGTGCATCAGCTGTTACTAGCTCGGCACTAGTGCATCAGCTATTACTAGCATGGTACTAGTTCATCAGCTATTACTAGCATGGCGCTAGTGCATCAGCTATTACCAGCATGGTACTAGTGCATCAGCTATTACTATCATGGCACTAGTGCATCAGCTATTACTCGCATGGCACTAGTGCATCAGCTATTACTAGCATGGTACTAGTGCATCAGTTATCACTATCATGGCACTAGTGCATCAGCTATTACTAGCATGGCACTAGTGCATCAGCTATTACTAGCATGGCACTAGTGCATCAGCTATTACAAACATGGTACTAGTGCATCAGCTGTTACTAGCTCGGCACTAGTGCATCAGCTATTACTAGCATGGTACTAGTTCATCAGCTATTACTAGCATGGCGCTAGTGCATAAGCTATTACCAGCATGGTACTAGTGCATCAGCTATTACTATCACGGCACTAGCGCATCAGCTATTACTAGCATGACACTAGTGCATCAGCTATTACTAACATGGTACTAGTGCACCAGCTATTACTAACATGGTACTAGTGCATCAGCTATTACTAGCATGGTACTAGTGCATCAGCTATTACTAGCATGGCACTAGTGCATCAGCTATTACTAGCATGGTACTAGTGCATCAGCTATTACTAGCATGGTACTAGTGCATCAGCTATTACTAGCATGGCACTAGTGCATCAGCTATTACTAGCATGGTACTAGTGCATCAGCTATTACTAGCATGACACTAGTGCATCAGCTATTACTAACATGGCACTAGTTCATCAGCTATTACTAGCATGGCACTAGTGCATCAGCTATTACTAACATGGTACTAGTGCATCAGCTGTTACTAGCTCGGCACTAGTGCATCAGCTATTACTAGCATGGTACTAGTTCATCAGCTATTACTAGCATGGCGCTAGTGCATAAGCTATTACCAGCATGGTACTAGTGCATCAGCTATTACTATCACGGCACTAGCGCATCAGCTATTACTAGCATGACACTAGTGCATCAGCTATTACTAACATGGTACTAGTGCACCAGCTATTACTAGCATGGTACTAGTTCATCAGCTATTACTAACATGGTACTAGTGCATCAGCTATTACTAGCATGGTACTAGTGCATCAGCTATTACTAGCATGGTACTAGTGCATCAGCTATTACTAGCATGGCACTAGTGCATCAGCTATTACTAGCATGGCACTAGTGCATCAGCTATTACTAGCATGGTACTAGTGCATCAACTATTACTAGCTTGGCACTAGTACATCAACTATTACTAGCATGGTACTAGTGCATCAGCTGTTACTAGCATGGTACTAGTGCATCAGCTATTACTAACATGGTACTAGTGCATCAGCTATTACTAGCATGGTACTAGTGCATCAGCTATTACTAGCATGGCACTAGTGCATCAGCTATTACTAGCATGGTACTAGTGCATCAGCTATTACTAGCATGACACTAGTGCATCAACTATTACTAACATGGCACTAGTGCATCAGCTATTACTATCTTGGCACTAGTGCATCAGCTATTACTAACATGGCACTAGTTCATCAGCTATTACTAGCATGGCACTAGTGCATCAGCTATTACTAACATGGCACTAGTTCATCAGCTATTACTAGCATGGCACTAGTGCATCAGCTATTACTAACATGGCACTAGTGCATCAGCTAGTACTATCATGGCACTAGTGCATCAGCTATTACTAGCATGGTACTAGTTCATCAGCTATTACTAACATGGTACTAGTGCATCAGCTATTACTAGCATGGTACTAGTGCATCAGCTATTACTAGCATGGCACTAGTGCATCAGCTATTAATATCATGGCACTAGTGCATCAGCTATCACTAGCATGGTACTAGTGCATCAGCTATTACTAACATGACACTAGTGCATCAGCTATTACTAACATGACACCAGTGCATCAGCTATTACTATCACGGCACTAGTGGATCTGCTATTACTATCATGGCACTAGTGCATCAGCTATTACTAGCATGGTACTAGTGCATCAGCTATTACTAACATGGCACTAGTGCATCAGCTATTACTAGCATGGTACTAGTGCATCAGCTATTACTAACATGGCACTAGTGCATCAGCTATTACTAGCATGGTACTAGTGCATCAGCTATTACTAACATGGCACTAGTTCATCAACTATTACTATCATGGCACTAGTGCATCAGCTATTACTAGCATAGCACTAGTGCATCAGCTATTACTGGCATGGTACTAATGCATCAGCTATTACTAGCATGGCACTAGCGCATCAGCTATTACTAGCATGGTACTAGTGCATCAGCTATTACTAGCATGGCACTAGTGCATCAGCTATTACTAGCATGACACTAGTGCATCAGCTGTTACTAGCATGGTACTAGTGCATCAGCTATTACTAGCATGGTACTAGTGCATCAACTATTACTAGCATGGCACTAGTACATCAACTATTACAAGCATGGTACTAGTGCATCAGCTGTTATTATCATGGCACTAGTGCATCAGCTATTACTAGCATGGTACTAGTGCATCAGCTATTACTATCATGGCCCTAGTGCATCAGCTATTACTAGCATGGCACTAGTGCATCAGCTATTACTAGCATGGCACTAGTGCATCAGCTATTACTAGCATGGTACTAGTGCATCAGCTGTTACTAGCATGGTACTAGTGCATCAGCTATTACTAACATGGCACTAGTCCATCAGCTATTACTAGCATGGCACTAGTGCATCAGCTATTACTAGCATGGTACTAGTGCATCAACTATTACTAGCATGGCACTAGTACATCAACTATTACTAGCATGGTACTAGTGCATCAGCTATAACTAGCATGGTACTAGTGCATCAGCTATTACCAGCATAGCACTAGTGCCTCAGCTATTACTAGCATGGCACTAGTGCATCAGCTTTTACTAGCATGGCACTAGTGCATCAGCTATTACTAGCATGGCACTAGTGCATTAGCTTTTACTAGCGTGGTACTAGCGCATCAGCTATTACTAGCATGGCACTAGGGCATCAGCTATTACTAGCATGGCACTAGTGCATCAGCTATTACTAGCATGGTACTAGTGCATCAACTATTACTAGCATGGCACTAGTACATCAACTGTTACAAGCATGGTACTAGTGCATCAGCTGTTATTATCATGGCACTAGTGCATCAGCTATTACTAGCATGGTACTAGTGCATCAGCAATTACTATCATGGCACTAGTGCATCAGCTATTACTAGCATGGCACTAGTGCATCAGCTATTACTAGCATGGCACTAGTGCATTGGCTTTTACTAGCATGGTACTAGTGCATCAGCTATTACTAGCATGGTACTAGTGCATCAGCTATTACTATCATGGTACTAGTGCATCAGCTATTACTGACATGGCACTAGTGCATCAGCTATTACTAGCATGGCACTAGTGCATCAGCTATTACTAGCATGGTACTAGTGCATCAACTATTACTAGCTTGGCACTAGTACATCAATTATTACTAGCATGGTACTAGTGCATCAGCTATTACTAGCATGGTACTAGTGCATCAGCTATTACTAGCATGGTACTAGTGCATCAGCTATTACTAGCATGGTACTAGTGCATCAGCTATTACTAGCATGGTACTAGTGCATCAGCTGTTACTAGCATGGCGCTAGTGCATCAGCTATTACCAGCATGGTACTAGTGCATCAGCTATTACTATCACGGCACTAGTGCATCAGCTATTACTAGCATGGCACTAGTGCATCAGCTATTACTAGCATGACACTAGTGCATCAGCTATTAATATCATGGCACTAGTGCATCAGCTACTATTAACATGGCACTAGTGCATCAGCTATTACTAACATGGTACTAGTGCATCAGCTATTACTAGCATGGTACTAGTGCATCTATTATTACTAACATAGTACTAGTGAGTCAGCTATCATTAGCATGGTACTAGTGCATCAGCTATTACTAACATGGCACTAGTGCATCAGCTATTACTAGCATGGTACTAGTGCATCAGCTATTACTATCATGGCACTAGTGCATCAGCTATTACTAGCATGGCACTAGTGCATCAGCTATTACTAGCATGGCACTAGCGCATCAGCTATTACTAACATGGTACTAGTGCATCAGCTATTACTAGCATGACACTAGTGTATCAACTATTACTAGCATGGCACTAGTGCATCAGCTATTACTAGCATGGCACTAGTGCATCAGCTATTACTAGCATGGTACTAGTGCATCAGCTGTTACTAGCTCGGCACTAGTGCATCAGCTATTACTAGCATGGTACTAGTTCATCAGCTATTACTAGCATGGCGCTAGTGCATCAGCTATTACCAGCATGGTACTAGTGCATCAGCTATTACTATCATGGCACTAGTGCATCAGCTATTACTCGCATGGCACTAGTGCATCAGCTATTACTAGCATGGTACTAGTGCATCAGCTATCACTATCATGGCACTAGTGCATCAGCTATTACTAGCATGGCACTAGTGCATCAGCTATTACTAGCATGGCGCTAGTGCATCAGCTATTACTAACATGGTACTAGTGCATCAGCTGTTACTAGCTCGGCACTAGTGCATCAGCTATTACTAGCATGGTACTAGTTCATCAGCTATTACTAGCATGGCGCTAGTGCATAAGCTATTACCAGCATGGTACTAGTGCATCAGCTATTACTATCACAGCACTAGCGCATCAGCTATTACTAGCATGACACTAGTGCATCAGCTATTACTAACATGGTACTAGTGCACCAGCTATTACTAGCATGGTACTAGTTCATCAGCTATTACTAACATGGTACTAGTGCATCAGCTATTACTAGCATGGTACTAGTGCATCAGCTATTACTAGCATGGCACTAGTGCATCAGCTATTACTAGCATGACACTAGTGCATCAGCTATTACTAGCATGGCACTAGTACATCAGCTATTACTAACATGGTACCAGTGCATCAGCTATTACTATCACGGCACTAGCGCATCAGCTATTACTAGCATGACACTAGTGCATCAGCTATTACTAACATGGTACTAGTGCGCCAGCTATTACTAGCATGGTACTAGTTCATCAGCTATTACTAACATGGTACTAGTGCATCAGCTATTACTAGCATGGTACTAGTGCATCAGCTATTACTAGCATGGCACTAGTGCATCAGCTATTACTAGCATGGCACTGGTGCATCAGCTATTACTAACATGGCACTATTGCATCAGCTATTACTAACATGGCACTAGTTCATCAGCTATTACTAGCATGGCACTAGTGCATCAGCTATTACTAACATGGCACTGGTGCATCAGCTAGTACTAACATGGCACTAGTGCATCAGCTATTACTAACATGGTACCAGTGCATCAGCTATTACTAGCATGGTACTAGTGCATCAGCTATTACTAACATGGTACTAGTGCATCAGCTATTACTATCATGGTACTAGTGCATCAGCTATTACTAACATGGTACTAGTGCATCAGCTATTACTAACATGGCACTAGTGCATCAGCTAGTACTAACATGGCACTAGTGCATCAGCTATTACTAACATGGTACTAGTGCATCAGCTATTACTAACATGGCACTAGTGCATCAGCTAGTACTAACATGACACTAGTGCATCAGCTATTACTAGCATGACACTAGTGCATCAGCTGTTACTAGCATGGTACTAGTGCATCAGCTATTACTAGCATGGTACTAGTGCATCAACTATTACTAGCATGGCGCTAGTACATCAACTATTACAAGCATGGTACTAGTGCATCAGCTGTTATTATCATGGCACTAGTGCATCAGCTATTACTAACATGGTACTAGTGCATCAGCTATTACTATCATGGTACTAGTGCATCAGCTATTACTATCATGGCCCTAGTGCATCAGCTATTACTAGCATGGCACTAGTACATCAACTATTACAAGCATGGTACTAGTGCATCAGCTGTTATTATCATGGCACTAGTGCATCAGCTATTACTAGCATGGTACTAGTGCATTAGCTTTTACTAGCGTGGTACTAGCGCATCAGCTATTACTAGCATGGCACTAGTGCATCAGCTATTACTAGCATGACACTAGTGCATCAGCTGTTACTAGCATGGTACTAGTGCATCAGCTATTACTAGCATGGCACTAGTGCATCAGCTATTACTAGCATGGTACTAGTGCATCAGCTATTACTAACATGGCACTAGTGCATCAGCTATTACTAGCATGGCACTAGTGTATCAGCTATTACTAGCATGACACTAGTGCATCAGCTATTAATATCATGGCACTAGTGCATCAGCTATCACTAGCATGGTACTAGTGCATCAGCTATTACTAACATGACACCAGTGCATCAGCTATTACTATCACGGCACTAGTGGATCAGCTATTACTATCATGGCACTAGTGCATCAGCTATTACTAGCATGGCACTAGTGCATCAGCTATTACTAGCATGACACTAGTGCATCAGCTGTTACTAGCATGGTACTAGTGCATCAGCTATTACTAGCATGGTACTAGTGCATCAACTATTACTAGCATGGCACTAGTACATCAACTATTACAAGCATGGTACTAGTGCATCAGCTGTTATTATCATGGCACTAGTGCATCAGCTATTACTAGCATGGTACTAGTGCATCAGCTATTACTATCATGGCCCTAGTGCATCAGCTATTACTAGCATGGCACTAGTACATCAACTATTACAAGCATGGTACTAGTGCATCAGCTGTTATTATCATGGCACTAGTGCATCAGCTATTACTAGCATGGTACTAGTGCATTAGCTTTTACTAGCGTGGTACTAGCGCATCAGCTATTACTAGCATGGCACTAGGGCATCAGCTATTACTAGCATGGCACTAGTGCATCAGCTATTACTAGCATGGTACTAGTGCATCAACTATTACTAGCATGGCACTAGTACATCAACTGTTACAAGCATGGTACTAGTGCATCAGCTGTTATTATCATGGCACTAGTGCATCAGCTATTACTAGCATGGTACTAGTGCATCAGCTATTACTATCATGGCACTAGTGCATCAGCTATTACTAGCATGGCACTAGTGCATCAGCTATTACTAGCATGGCACTAGTGCATCAGCTATTACTAGCATGGTACTAGTGCATCAGCTATTACTAGCATGGTACTAGTGCATCAGCTATTACTATCATGGTACTAGTGCATCAGCTATTACTAACATGGCACTAGTGCATCAGCTATTACTAGCATGGCACTAGTGCATCAGCTATTACTAGCATGGTACTAGTGCATCAACTATTACTAGCTTGGCACTAGTACATCAACTATTACTAGCATGGTACTAGTGCATCAGCTATTACTAGCATGGCACTAGTGCATCAGATATTACTAGCATGGTACTAGTGCATCAGCTATTACTAGCATGGTACTAGTGCATCAGCTATTGCTATCATGGTACTAGTGCATCAGCTATTACTAACATGGCACTAGTGCATCAGCTATTACTAGCATGGCACTAGTGCATCAGCTATTACTAGCATGGTACTAGTGCATCAGCTATTACTAGCATGGTACTAGTGCATCAGCTATTACTATCATGGTACTAGTGCATCAGCTATTACTAACATGGCACTAGTGCATCAGCTATTACTAGCATGGCACTAGTGCATCAGCTATTACTAGCATGGTACTAGTGCATCAACTATTACTAGCTTGGCACTAGTACATCAACTATTACTAGCATGGTACTAGTGCATCAGCTGTTACTAGCATGGTACTAGTGCATCAGCTATTACTAGCATGGTACTAGTGCATCAGCTATTACTAGCATGGTACTAGTGCATCAGCTATTACTATCATGGTACTAGTGCATCAGCTATTGCTAACATGGCACTAGTGCATCAGCTATTACTAGCATGGCACTAGTGCATCAGCTTTTACTAGCATGGCACTAGTGCATCAACTATTACTAGCATGGTACTAGTGCATCAGTTATTACTATCATGGCACTAGTGCATCAGCTATTACTAGCATGGTACTAGTGCATCAGCTATTACTAGCATGGTACTAGTGCATCAGCTATTACTAGCATGGTACTAGTGCATCAGCTGTTACTAGCATGGCGCTAGTGCATCAGCTATTACCAGCATGGTACTAGTGCATCAGCTATTAATATCATGGCACTAGTGCATCAGCTACTATTAACATGGCACTAGTGCATCAGCTATTACTAACATGGTACTAGTGCATCAGCTATTACTAGCATGGTACTAGTGCATCAATTATTACTAACATAGTACTAGTGGGTCAGCTATCATTAGCATGGTACTAGTGCATCAGCTATTACTAACATGGCACTAGTGCATCAGCTATTACTAGCATGGTACTAGTGCATCAGCTATTACTATCATGGCACTAGTGCATCAGCTATTACTAGCATGGCACTAGTGCATCAGCTATTACTAACATGGTACTAGTGCATCAGCTATTACTAGCATGGTACTAGTGCATCAATTATTACTAACATAGTACTAGTGGGTCAGCTATCATTAGCATGGCACTAGTGCATCAGCTATTACTAGCATGGTACTAGTGCATCAGTTATTACTAGCATGGTACTAGTGCATCAGCTATTACTAACATGGTACTAGTGCATCAGCTATTACTATCATGGTACTAGTGCATCAGCTATTACTAGCATGACACTAGTGCATCAGCTATTAATATCATGGCACTAGTGCATCAGCTATTACTAGCATGGTACTAGTGCATCAGCTATTACTAGCTCGGCACTAGTGCATCAGCTATTACTAGCATGGCACTAATGCATCAGCTATTACTAGCATGGTACTAGTGCATCAGCTATTACTAGCATGGCACTAGTGCATCAGCTATTACTAGCATGGTACTAGTGCATCAGCTATTACTAGCATGGTATTAGTTCATCAGCAATTACTAGCATGGCACTAGTGCATCAGCTATTACTAGCATGGTACTAGTGCATCAGCTATTACTAGCGTAGCTCTATTGCATCAGCTATTACTAACATGGCACTAGTGCATCAGCTATTACTAACATGGTACTAGTGCATCAGCTATTACTATCACGTCACTAGTGCATCAGCTATTACTAGCAAGGTACTAGTGCATCAGGTATTACTAGCATGGCACTAGTGCATCAGCTATGACTATCATGGCACTAGTGCATCAGCTATTACTAGCATGGCACTAGTGCATCAGCTATTACTAGCACGGCACTAGTGCATCAGCTATTACTAGCATGGCACTAGTGCATCAGCTATTACTATCATGACACTAGTGCATCAGCTATTACTAGCATGACACTAGTGCATCAGCTATTACTAGCATGACACTAGTGCATCAGCTAATAATATCACGGCACTAGTGCATCAGCTATTACTAGCATGGCACTAGTGCATCAGCTATTACTAACATGGCACTAGTTCATCAGCTATTACTAGCATGGCACTAGTGCATCAGCTATTACTAGCATGGCACTAGTGCATCAGCTATTACTAACATGGCACTAGTGCATCAGCTATTACTAACATGGCACTAGTGCATCAGCTATTACTAACATGGTACTAGTGCATCAGCTATTACTATCACGGCACTAGTGCATCAACTATTACTAGCATGGCACTAGTGCATCAGCTATTACTAGCATGGAACTAGTGCATCAGCTATTACTAGCATGGAACTAGTGCATCAGCTATTACTAGCATGACACTAGTGCATCAACTATTACTAGCATGGAACTAGTGCATCAGCTATTACTAGCATGACACTAGTGCATCAGCTGTTACTAGCATGGTACTAGTGCATCAGCTATTACTAGCATGGCATTAGTGCATCAGCTATTACTAACATGGCACTAGTGCATCAGCTATTACTAGCATGGCACTGGTGCATCAGCTATTACTAGCATGGCACTAGTGCATCAGCTATTACTAGCACGGCACTAGTGCATCAGCTATTACTAGCATGGCACTAGTACATCAGCTATTACTAACATGGTACCAGTGCATCAGCTATTACTATCACGGCACTAGCGCATCAGCTATTACTAGCATGACACTAGTGCATCAGCTATTACTAACATGGTACTAGTGCGCCAGCTATTACTAGCATGGTACTAGTTCATCAGCTATTACTAACATGGTACTAGTGCATCAGCTATTACTAGCATGGTACTAGTGCATCAGCTATTACTAGCATGGCACTAGTGCATCAGCTATTACTAGCATGGCACTGGTGCATCAGCTATTACTAACATGGCACTAGTGCATCAGCTATTACTAACATGGCACTAGTTCATCAGCTATTACTAGCATGGCACTAGTGCATCAGCTATTACTAACATGGCACTGGTGCATCAGCTAGTACTAACATGGCACTAGTGCATCAGCTATTACTAACATGGTACCAGTGCATCAGCTATTACTAGCATGGTACTAGTGCATCAGCTATTACTAACATGGTACTAGTGCATCAGCTATTACTATCATGGTACTAGTGCATCAGCTATTACTAACATGGTACTAGTGCATCAGCTATTACTAACATGGCACTAGTGCATCAGCTAGTACTAACATGGCACTAGTGCATCAGCTATGACTAACATGGTACTAGTGCATCAGCTATTACTAACATGGCACTAGTGCATCAGCTAGTACTAACATGACACTAGTGCATCAGCTATTACTAGCATGACACTAGTGCATCAGCTGTTACTAGCATGGTACTAGTGCATCAGCTATTACTAGCATGGTACTAGTGCATCAACTATTACTAGCATGGCGCTAGTACATCAACTATTACAAGCATGGTACTAGTGCATCAGCTGTTATTATCATGGCACTAGTGCATCAGCTATTACTAACATGGTACTAGTGCATCAGCTATTACTATCATGGTACTAGTGCATCAGCTATTACTATCATGGCCCTAGTGCATCAGCTATTACTAGCATGGCACTAGTACATCAACTATTACAAGCATGGTACTAGTGCATCAGCTGTTATTATCATGGCACTAGTGCATCAGCTATTACTAGCATGGTACTAGTGCATTAGCTTTTACTAGCGTGGTACTAGCGCATCAGCTATTACTAGCATGGCACTAGTGCATCAGCTATTACTAGCATGACACTAGTGCATCAGCTGTTACTAGCATGGTACTAGTGCATCAGCTATTACTAGCATGGCACTAGTGCATCAGCTATTACTAGCATGGTACTAGTGCATCAGCTATTACTAACATGGCACTAGTGCATCAGCTATTACTAGCATGGCACTAGTGTATCAGCTATTACTAGCATGACACTAGTGCATCAGCTATTAATATCATGGCACTAGTGCATCAGCTATCACTAGCATGGTACTAGTGCATCAGCTATTACTAACATGACACCAGTGCATCAGCTATTACTATCACGGCACTAGTGGATCAGCTATTACTATCATGGCACTAGTGCATCAGCTATTACTAGCATGGCACTAGTGCATCAGCTATTACTAGCATGACACTAGTGCATCAGCTGTTACTAGCATGGTACTAGTGCATCAGCTATTACTAGCATGGTACTAGTGCATCAACTATTACTAGCATGGCACTAGTACATCAACTATTACAAGCATGGTACTAGTGCATCAGCTGTTATTATCATGGCACTAGTGCATCAGCTATTACTAGCATGGTACTAGTGCATCAGCTATTACTATCATGGCCCTAGTGCATCAGCTATTACTAGCATGGCACTAGTACATCAACTATTACAAGCATGGTACTAGTGCATCAGCTGTTATTATCATGGCACTAGTGCATCAGCTATTACTAGCATGGTACTAGTGCATTAGCTTTTACTAGCGTGGTACTAGCGCATCAGCTATTACTAGCATGGCACTAGGGCATCAGCTATTACTAGCATGGCACTAGTGCATCAGCTATTACTAGCATGGTACTAGTGCATCAACTATTACTAGCATGGCACTAGTACATCAACTGTTACAAGCATGGTACTAGTGCATCAGCTGTTATTATCATGGCACTAGTGCATCAGCTATTACTAGCATGGTACTAGTGCATCAGCTATTACTATCATGGCACTAGTGCATCAGCTATTACTAGCATGGCACTAGTGCATCAGCTATTACTAGCATGGCACTAGTGCATCAGCTATTACTAGCATGGTACTAGTGCATCAGCTATTACTAGCATGGTACTAGTGCATCAGCTATTACTATCATGGTACTAGTGCATCAGCTATTACTAACATGGCACTAGTGCATCAGCTATTACTAGCATGGCACTAGTGCATCAGCTATTACTAGCATGGTACTAGTGCATCAACTATTACTAGCTTGGCACTAGTACATCAACTATTACTAGCATGGTACTAGTGCATCAGCTATTACTAGCATGGCACTAGTGCATCAGATATTACTAGCATGGTACTAGTGCATCAGCTATTACTAGCATGGTACTAGTGCATCAGCTATTGCTATCATGGTACTAGTGCATCAGCTATTACTAACATGGCACTAGTGCATCAGCTATTACTAGCATGGCACTAGTGCATCAGCTATTACTAGCATGGTACTAGTGCATCAGCTATTACTAGCATGGTACTAGTGCATCAGCTATTACTATCATGGTACTAGTGCATCAGCTATTACTAACATGGCACTAGTGCATCAGCTATTACTAGCATGGCACTAGTGCATCAGCTATTACTAGCATGGTACTAGTGCATCAACTATTACTAGCTTGGCACTAGTACATCAACTATTACTAGCATGGTACTAGTGCATCAGCTGTTACTAGCATGGTACTAGTGCATCAGCTATTACTAGCATGGTACTAGTGCATCAGCTATTACTAGCATGGTACTAGTGCATCAGCTATTACTATCATGGTACTAGTGCATCAGCTATTGCTAACATGGCACTAGTGCATCAGCTATTACTAGCATGGCACTAGTGCATCAGCTTTTACTAGCATGGCACTAGTGCATCAGCTATTACTAGCATGGTACTAGTGCATCAGTTATTACTATCATGGCACTAGTGCATCAGCTATTACTAGCATGGTACTAGTGCATCAGCTATTACTAGCATGGTACTAGTGCATCAGCTATTACTAGCATGGTACTAGTGCATCAGCTGTTACTAGCATGGCGCTAGTGCATCAGCTATTACCAGCATGGTACTAGTGCATCAGCTATTACTATCACGGCGCTAGTGCATCAGCTATTACTAGCATGGCACTAGTGCATCAGCTATTACTAGCATGACACTAGTGCATCAGCTATTAATATCATGGCACTAGTGCATCAGCTACTATTAACATGGCACTAGTGCATCAGCTATTACTAACATGGTACTAGTGCATCAGCTATTACTAGCATGGTACTAGTGCATCAATTATTACTAACATAGTACTAGTGGGTCAGCTATCATTAGCATGGTACTAGTGCATCAGCTATTACTAACATGGCACTAGTGCATCAGCTATTACTAGCATGGTACTAGTGCATCAGCTATTACTATCATGGCACTAGTGCATCAGCTATTACTAGCATGGCACTAGTGCATCAGCTATTACTAACATGGTACTAGTGCATCAGCTATTACTAGCATGGTACTAGTGCATCAATTATTACTAACATAGTACTAGTGGGTCAGCTATCATTAGCATGGCACTAGTGCATCAGCTATTACTAGCATGGTACTAGTGCATCAGCTATTACTAGCATGGTACTAGTGCATCAGCTATTACTAACATGGTACTAGTGCATCAGCTATTACTATCATGGTACTAGTGCATCAGCTATTACTAGCATGACACTAGTGCATCAGCTATTAATATCATGGCACTAGTGCATCAGCTATTACTAGCATGGTACTAGTGCATCAGCTATTACTAGCTCGGCACTAGTGCATCAGCTATTACTAGCATGGCACTAATGCATCAGCTATTACTAGCATGGTACTAGTGCATCAGCTATTACTAGCATGGCACTAGTGCATCAGCTATTACTAGCATGGTACTAGTGCATCAGCTATTACTAGCATGGTATTAGTTCATCAGCAATTACTAGCATGGCACTAGTGCATCAGCTATTACTAGCATGGTACTAGTGCATCAGCTATTACTAGCGTAGCTCTATTGCATCAGCTATTACTAACATGGCACTAGTGCATCAGCTATTACTAACATGGTACTAGTGCATCAGCTATTACTATCACGGCACTAGTGCATCAGCTATTACTAGCAAGGTACTAGTGCATCAGGTATTACTAGCATGGCACTAGTGCATCAGCTATGACTATCATGGCACTAGTGCATCAGCTATTACTAGCATGGCACTAGTGCATCAGCTATTACTAGCACGGCACTAGTGCATCAGCTATTACTAGCATGGCACTAGTGCATCAGCTATTACTATCATGACACTAGTGCATCAGCTATTACTAGCATGACACTAGTGCATCAGCTATTACTAGCATGACACTAGTGCATCAGCTAATAATATCACGGCACTAGTGCATCAGCTATTACTAGCATGGCACTAGTGCATCAGCTATTACTAACATGGCACTAGTTCATCAGCTATTACTAGCATGGCACTAGTGCATCAGCTATTACTAGCATGGCACTAGTGCATCAGCTATTACTAACATGGCACTAGTGCATCAGCTATTACTAACATGGCACTAGTGCATCAGCTATTACTAACATGGTACTAGTGCATCAGCTATTACTATCACGGCACTAGTGCATCAACTATTACTAGCATGGCACTAGTGCATCAGCTATTACTAGCATGGAACTAGTGCATCAGCTATTACTAGCATGGAACTAGTGCATCAGCTATTACTAGCATGACACTAGTGCATCAACTATTACTAGCATGGAACTAGTGCATCAGCTATTACTAGCATGACACTAGTGCATCAGCTGTTACTAGCATGGTACTAGTGCATCAGCTATTACTAGCATGGCATTAGTGCATCAGCTATTACTAACATGGCACTAGTGCATCAGCTATTACTAGCATGGTACTAGTGCATCAGCTATTACTAACATGGCACTAGTGCATCAGCTATTACTAGCATGGCACTAGTGTATCAGCTATTACGAGCATGACACTAGTGCATCAGCTATTAATATCATGGCACTAGTGCATCAGCTATTACTAGCATGGTACTAGTGCATCAGCTATTACTAACATGACACTAGTGCATCAGCTATTACTAACATGACACCAGTGCATCAGCTATTACTATCACGGCACTAGTGGATCAGCTATTACTATCATGGCACTAGTGCATCAGCTATTACTAGCATGGTACTAGTGCATCAGCTATTACTAACATGGCACTAGTGCATCAGCTATTACTAGCATGGTACTAGTGCATCAGCTATTACTAACATGGCACTAGTTCATCAACTATTACTATCATGGCACTAGTGCATCAGCTATTACTAGCATAGCACTAGTGCATCAGCTATTACTGGCATGGTACTAATGCATCAGCTATTACTAGCATGGCACTAATGCATCAGCTATTACTAGCATGGTACTAGTTCATCAGCTATTACTAGCATGGAACTAGTGCATCAGCTATTACTAGCTCGGCACTAGTGCATCAGCTATTACTAGCTCGGCACTAGTGCATCAGCTATTACTAGCATGGCACTAATGCATCAGCTATTACTAGCATGGCACTAATGCATCAGCTATCACTAGCATGGCACTAATGCATCAGCTATTACTAGCATGGCACTAATGCATCAGCTATCACTAGCATGGCGCTAGTGCATCAGCTATTACTAGCATGGCATTAGTGCATCAGCTATTACTATCATGGTACTAGTGCATCAGCTATTACTAACATGGCACTAGTTCATCAACCATTACTATCATGGCACTAGTGCATCAGCTATTACTAGCATGGCACTAGTGCATCAGCTATTACTAGCATGGCACTAGTGCATCAGCTATTACTAGCTCGGCACTAGTGCATCAGCTATTACTAGCTCGGCACTAGTGCATCAGCTATTACTAGCATGGTACTAGTGCATCAGCTATTACTAGCATGACACTAGTGCATCAGCTATTACTAGCATGGCACTAGTGCATCAGCTATTACTAGCATGGCATTAGTGCATCAGCTATTACTAGCATGGTACTAGTGCATCAGCTATTACTAGCACGGCACTAGTGCATCAGCTATTACTAGCATGGCACTAGTGCATCAGCTATTACTAGCATGGTACTAGTGCATCAGCTGTTACTAGCATGGCACTAGTGCTTCAGCTATTACTAGCATGGCACTAGTGCATCAGCTATTACTAGCATGGTACTAGTGCATCAACTATTACTAGCATTGCACTAGTACATCAGCTTTTACTAGCATGGCACTAGTTCATCAGCTATTACTAGCATGGCACTAGTGCATCAGCTATTACTAGCATGGCACTAGTGCATCAGCTATTACTAGCATGGCACTAGTGCATCAGCTATTACTAGCATGGTACTAGTGCATCAGCTGTTACTAGCATGGCACTAGTGCATCAGCTATTACTAGCATGGCACTAGTGCATCAGCTATTACTAGCATGGTACTAGTGCATCAACTATTACTAGCATGGCGCTAGTACATCAACTATTACTAGCATGGTACTAGTGCATCAGCTATTACTAACATGGCACTAGCGCATCAGCTATTACTAGCTCGGCACTAGTTCATCAGCTATTACTAGCATGGCACTAGTGCATCAGCTATTACTAACATGGCACTAGTGCATCAGCTATTACTAGCATGGCACTAGTGCATCAGCTATTACTAGCATGACACTAGTGCATCAGCTATTACTAGCATGGTACTAGTGCATCAGCTATTACTAGCATGGTACTAGTGCATCAGCTATTACTATCACGGCACTAGTGCATCAGCTATTACCTGCATGACACTAGTGCATCAGCTATTACTAGCATGATACTAGTGCATCAGCTATTAATATCATGGCACTAGTGCATCAGCTATTACTAGCATGGTACTAGTGCATCAGCTATTACTAGCATGGCACTAGTGCATCAGCTATTACTAGCATGGCACTAGTGCATCAGCTATTACTAGCATGGTACTAGTGCGTCAGCTGTTACTAGCATGGCACTAGTGCATCAGCTATTACTAGCATGGCACTAGTGCATCAGCTATTACTAGCATGGTACTAGTGCATCAGCTATTACTAGCATGGTACTAGTGCATCAGCTGTTACTAGCATGGTACTAGTGCATCAGCTATTACTAGCATGGTACTAGTGCATCAGCTATTACTAGCATAGCACTAGTGCATCAGCTATTACCAGCATGGCACTAGTGCATCAGCTATTACTAGCATGGTACTAGTGCATCAGCTGTTACTAGCATGGCACTAGTGCATCAGCTATTACTAGCATGGCACTAGTGCATCAGCTATTACTAGCATGGTACTAGTGCATCAACTATTACTAGCATTGCACTAGTGCATCAGCTATTACTAGCATTGCACTAGTGCATCAGCTATTACTAACATGGTACTAGTGCATCAGCTTTTACTAGCATGGTACTAGTGCATCAGCTATTACTAGCATGGCACTAGTGCATCAGCTATTACTAGCATGGCACTAGTGCATCAGCTATTACTAGCATGGTACTAGTGCATCAGCTGTTACTAGCATGGCACTAGTGCATCAGCTATTACTAGCATGGTACTAGTGCATCAGCTGTTACTAGCATGGCACTAGTGCATCAGCTTTTACTAGCATGGCACTAGTGCATCAGCTATTACTTGCATGGAACTAGTGCATCAGCTATTACTAGCATGACACTAGTGCATCAGCTGTTACTAGCATGGTACTAGTTCATCAGCTATTACTAGCATGGCATTAGGTCATCAGCTATTACTAACATGGCACTAGTGCATCAGCTATTACTAGCATGGTACTAGTGCATCAGCTATTACTAACATGGCACTAGTGCATCAGCTATTACTAGCATGGCACTAGTGTATCAGCTATTACTAGCATGACACTAGTGCATCAGCTATTAATATCATGGCACTAGTGCATCAGCTATTACTAGCATGGTACTAGTGCATCAGCTATTACTAACATGACACTAGTGCATCAGCTATTACTAACATGACACCAGTGCATCAGCTATTACTATCACGGCACTAGTGGATCAGCTATTACTATCATGGCACTAGTGCATCAGCTATTACTAGCATGGTACTAGTGCATCAGCTATTACTAACATGGCACTAGTGCATCAGCTATTACTAGCATGGTACTAGTGCATCAGCTATTACTAACATGGCACTAGTGCATCAGCTATTACTAGCATGGTACTAGTGCATCAGCTATTACTAACATGGCACTAGTTCATCAACTATTACTATCATGGCACTAGTGCATCAGCTATTACTAGCATAGCACTAGTGCATCAGCTATTACTGGCATGGTACTAATGCATCAGCTATTACTAGCATGGCACTAATGCATCAGCTATTACTAGCATGGTACTAGTTCATCAGCTATTACTAGCATGGAACTAGTGCATCAGCTATTACTAGCTCGGCACTAGTGCATCAGCTATCACTAGCTCGGCACTAGTGCATCAGCTATTACTAGCATGGCACTAATGCATCAGCTATTACTAGCATGGCACTAATGCATCAGCTATCACTAGCATGGCACTAATGCATCAGCTATTACTAGCATGGCACTAATGCATCAGCTATCACTAGCATGGCGCTAGTGCATCAGCTATTACTAGCATGGCATTAGTGCATCAGCTATTACTATCATGGTACTAGTGCATCAGCTATTACTAACATGGCACTAGTTCATCAACCATTACTATCATGGCACTAGTGCATCAGCTATTACTAGCATGGCACTAGTGCATCAGCTATTACTAGCATGGCACTAGTGCATCAGCTATTACTAGCTCGGCACTAGTGCATCAGCTATTACTAGCTCGGCACTAGTGCATCAGCTATTACTAGCATGGTACTAGTGCATCAGCTATTACTAGCATGGCACTAGTGCATCAGCTATTACTAGCATGGCACTAGTGCATCAGCTATTACTAGCATGGCATTAGTGCATCAGCTATTACTAGCATGGTACTAGTGCATCAGCTATTATTAGCACGGCACTAGTGCATCAGCTATTACTAGCATGGCACTAGTGCATCAGCTATTACTAGCATGGTACTAGTGCATCAGCTGTTACTAGCATGGCACTAGTGCTTCAGCTATTACTAGCATGGCACTAGTGCATCAGCTATTACTAGCATGGTACTAGTGCATCAACTATTACTAGCATTGCACTAGTACATCAGCTATTACTAGCATGGCACTAGTTCATCAGCTATTACTAGCATGGCACTAGTGCGTCAGCTATTACTAGCATGGCACTAGTGCATCAGCTATTACTAGCATGGCACTAGTGCATCAGCTATTACTAGCATGGTACTAGTGCATCAGCTCTTACTAGCATGGCACTAGGGCATCAGCTATTACTAGCATGGCACTAGTGCTTCAGCTATTACTAGCATGGTACTAGTGCATCAACTATTACTAGCATGGCACTAGTACATCAACTATTACTAGCATGGTACTAGTGCATCAGCTATTACTAACATGGCACTAGCGCATCAGCTATTACTAGCTCGGCACTAGTTCATCAGCTATTACTAGCATGGCACTAGTGCATCAGCTATTACTAACATGGCACTAGTGCATCAGCTATTACTAGCATGGCACTAGTGCATCAGCTATTACTAGCATGACACTAGTGCATCAGCTATTACTAGCACGGTACTAGTGCATCAGCTATTACTAGCATGGTACTAGTGCATCAGCTATTACTATCACGGCACTAGTGCATCAGCTATTACCTGCATGACACTAGTGCATCAGCTATTACTAGCATGATACTAGTGCATCAGCTATTAATATCATGGCACTAGTGCATCAGCTATTACTAGCATGGTACTAGTGCATCAGCTATTACTAGCATGGCACTAGTGCATCAGCTATTACTAGCATGGCACTAGTGCATCAGCTATTACTAGCATGGTACTAGTGCATCAGCTGTTACTAGCATGGCCCTAGTGCATCAGCTATTACTAGCATGGCACTAGTGCATCAGCTATTACTAGCATGGTACTAGTGCATCAACTATTACTAGCATTGCACTAGTGCATCAGCTATTACTAGCATTGCACTAGTGCATCAGCTATTACTAACATGGTACTAGTGCATCAGCTTTTACTAGCATGGTACTAGTGCATCAGCTATTACTAGCATGGCACTAGTGCATCAGCTATTACTAGCATGGCACTAGTGCATCAGCTATTACTAGCATGGTACTAGTGCATCAGCTGTTACTAGCATGGCACTGGTGCATCAGCTATTACTAGCATGGTACTAGTGCATCAGCTGTTACTAGCATGGCACTAGTGCATCAGCTTTTACTAGCATGGCACTAGTGCATCAGCTATTACTAGCATGGTACTAGTGCATCAACTATTACTAGCATTGCACTAGTACATCAGCTATTACTAGCATGGCACTAGTTCATCAGCTATTACTAGCATGGCACTAGTGCATCAGCTATTACTAACATGGTACTAGTGCATCAGCTATTACTAGCATGGTACTAGTGCATCAACTATTACTAGCATTGCACTAGTGCATCAGCTATTACTAGCGTGGCACTAGTGCATCAGCTATTACTAGCATGGTACTAGTGCATCAGCTATTACTAGCATGGTATTAGTGCATCAGCTATTACTAACATGGTACTAGTTCATCAGCTATTACTAGCATGGCACTAGTGCATCAGCTATTACTATCATGGCACTGGTGCATCAGCTATTACTAACATGGTACTAGTGCATCAGCTATTACTAACATGGTACTAGTGCATCAGCTATTACTATCACGGCACTAGTGCATCAGCTATTACTAGCATGACACTAGTGCATCAGCTATTACTAGCATGATACTAGTGCATCAGCTATTAATATCATGGCACTAGTGCATCAGCTATTACTAGCATGGTACTAGTGCATCAGCTATTACTAACATGGTACTAGTTCATCAGCTATTACTAGCATGGCACTAGTGCATCAGCTATTACTAGCATGGCACTAGTGCATCAGCTATTACTAGCATGGCACTAGTGCATCAGCTATTACTAGCATGGTACTAGTGCATCAGCTATTACTATCACGGCACTAGTGCATCAGCTATTACTAGCATAACACTAGTGCATCAGCTATTACTAGCATGATACTAGTGCATCAGCTATTAATATCATGGCACTAGTGCATCAGCTATTACTAGCATGGTACTAGTGCATCAGCTCTTACTAACATGGTACTAGTTCATCAGCTATTACTAGCATGGCACTAGTGCATCAGCTATTACTAGCATGGCACTAGTGCATCAGCTATTACTCGCATGGCACTAGTGCATCAGCTATTACTAGCATGGTACTAGTGCATCAGCTATTACTAGCATGGCACTAGTGCATCAGCTATTACTAGCATGGTACTAGTGCATCAGCTATTACTAGCATGGTACTAGTGCATCAGCTATTACTATCACGGCACTAGTGCATTAGCTATTACTAGCATGACACTACTGCATCAGCTATTACTAGCATGATACTAGTGCATCAGCTATTAATATCATGGCACTAGTGCATCAGCTATTACTAGCATGGTACTAGTGCATCAGCTATTAATATCATGGCACTAGTGCATCAGCTATTACTAGCATGACACTAGTGCATCAGCTATTACTAGCATGATATTAGTGCATCAGCTATTAATATCATGGCACTAGTGCATCAGCTACTACTAACATGGCACTAGTGCATCAGCTATTACTAACATGGTACTAGTGCATCAACTATTACTATCATGGTACTAGTGCAGCAGCTATTACTAGCATGGTACTAGTGCATCAGCTATTAATATCATGGCACTAGTGCATCAGCTATTACTAGCATGACACTAGTGCATCAGCTATTACTAGCATGATACTAGTGCATCAGCTATTAATATCATGGCACTAGTGCATCAGCTATTACTATCATGGTACTAGTGCAGCAGCTATTACTAGCATGGCACTAGTGCATCAGCTGTTACTAGCATGGTACTAGTGCATCAGCTATTACTAGCATGGCATTAGTGCATCAGCTATTACTAGCATGACACTAGTGCATCAGCTATTACTAGCATGGCACTAGTGCATCAGCTATTACTAGCATGGTACTAGTGCATCAACTATTACTAGCATGGCACTAGTACATCAACTATTACTAGCATGGTACTAGTGCATCAGCTATTACTAACATGGCACTAGCGCATCAGCTATTACTAGCTCGGCACTAGTTCATCAGCTATTACTAGCATGGCACTAATGCATCAGCTATTACTAACATGGCACTAGTGCATCAGCTATTACTAGCATGGCACTAGTGCATCAGCTATTACTAGCATGACACTAGTGCATCAGCTATTACTAGCATGGCACTAGTGCATCAGCTATTACTAACATGGTACTAGTGCATCAGCTATTACTATCACGGCACTAGTGCATCAGCTATTACTAGCATGACACTAGTGCATCAGCTATTACTAGCATGGTACTAGTGCATCAGCTATTACTAGCATGGCACTAGTGCATCAGTTATTACTAGCATGGTACTAGTGCATCAGCTATTACTAGCATGGTACTAGTGCATCAGCTATTACTAGCGTGGCACTAGTGCATCAGTTATTACTAGCATGGTACTAGTGCATCAGCTATTACTAGCATGGTACTAGTGCATCAGCTATTACTATCACGGCACTATAGTGCATCAGCTATTACTAGGATGACACTAGTGCATCAGCTATTACTAGCATGATACTAGTGCATCAGCTATTAATATCATGGCACTAGTGCATCAGCTATTACTAGCATGGTACTAGTTCATCAGCTATTACTAGCATGGCACTAGTGCATCAGCTATTACTAGCATGGCACTAGTGCATCAGCTATTACTAACATGGTACTAATGCATCAGCTATTACTAACATGGTACTAGTGCATCAGCTATTACTAACATGGCATTAGCGCATCAGCTATTACTAACATGACACTAGTGCATCAGCTATTACCATCATGGTACTAGTGCATCAGCTATTACTAGCATGGTACTAGTGCATCAGCTATTACTAGCATGACACTAGTGCATCAGCTATTACTAGCATGGTACTAGTGCATCAGCTATTACTAGCATGGCACTAGTGCATCAGCTATTACTAGCATGGCACTAGTGCATCAGCTACTACTAGCATGGTACTAGTGCATCAGCTATTACTAGCATGACACTAGTGCATCAGCTATTACTAGCATGGCACTAGTGCATCAGCTATTACTAGCATGGTACTAGTGCATCAGCTATTACTAGCATGGCACTAGTGTATCAGCTATTACTAGCATGGCACTAGTGCATCAGCTATTACTAACATGGCACTAGTGCATCAGCTCTTACTAGCATGGCACTAGTGCATCAGTTATTCCTAGCATGGTACTAGTGCAACAGCTATTACTAGCATGACACTAGTGCATCAGCTATTACTAGCATGGCACTAGTGCATCAGCTGTTACTAGCATGGTACTAGTGCATCAGCTATTACTAGCATGGCACTAGTGCATCAGCTATTACTAGCATGGCACTAGTGCATCAGCTGTTACTAGCATGGTACTAGTGCATCAGCTATTACTAGCATGACACTAGTGCATCAGCTATTACTAGCATGGTACTAGTGCATCAGCTATTACTATCATGGCACTAGTGTATCAGCTGTTACTAGCATGGTACTAGTGCATCAGCTATTACTAACATGGCACTAGTGCATCAGCTATTACTAACATGGTACTAGTGCATCAGCTATTACTATCACGGCACTAGTGCATCAGCTATTACTAGCATGGTACTAGTGCATCAGCTATTACTAGCATGGTACTAGTGCATTAGCTATTACTAACATGACACTAGTGCATCAGCTATTACTAGCATGGTACTAGTGCATCAGCTATTACTAACATGACACTAGTGCATCAGCTATTACTAGCATGATACTAGTGCATCAGCTATTAATATCATGGCACTAGTGCATCAGCTATTACTAGCATGGCACTAGTGCATCAGCTATTACTAGCATGGTACTAGTGCATCAGCTATTACTATCACGGCACTAGTGCATCAGCTATTACTAGCATAACACTAGTGCATCAGCTATTACTAGCATGATACTAGTGCATCAGCTATTAATATCATGGCACTAGTGCATCAGCTATTACTAGCATGGTACTAGTGCATCAGCTCTTACTAACATGGTACTAGTTCATCAGCTATTACTAGCATGGCACTAGTGCATCAGCTATTACTAGCATGGCACTAGTGCATCAGCTATTACTCGCATGGCACTAGTGCATCAGCTATTACTAGCATGGTACTAGTGCATCAGCTATTACTAGCATGGCACTAGTGCATCAGCTATTACTAGCATGGTACTAGTGCATCAGCTATTACTAGCATGGTACTAGTGCATCAGCTATTACTATCACGGCACTAGTGCATCAGCTATTACTAGCATGACACTACTGCATCAGCTATTACTAGCATGATACTAGTGCATCAGCTATTAATATCATGGCACTAGTGCATCAGCTATTACTAGCATGGTACTAGTGCATCAGCTATTAATATCATGGCACTAGTGCATCAGCTATTACTAGCATGACACTAGTGCACCAGCTATTACTAGCATGATATTAGTGCATCAGCTATTAATATCATGGCACTAGTGCATCAGCTACTACTAACATGGCACTAGTGCATCAGCTATTACTAACATGGTACTAGTGCATCAACTATTACTATCATGGTACTAGTGCAGCAGCTATTACTAGCATGGTACTAGTGCATCAGCTATTAATATCATGGCACTAGTGCATCAGCTATTACTAGCATGACACTAGTGCATCAGCTATTA